>NW_021703765.1:58902103-58904957 GCF_005190385.1 Monodon monoceros | reverse complement strand
ACACACACACAGAGACGCACACACAGACACATGCACACACAGAGACATGCACACTCAGACACACCCACAGACACAGACACACACATACATACACACAGACACACAGAGACATACACACACATGCGCGCGCGATGGCAGACGCGTGGTCGGGTCCTGAAGGGCCTCAGAACAGCCTGACGTTAGGTGGGGAATCTCGTTCTCTCTCACGTCTCAGGAGAAAACGCTCCGTCTCTCCGCACTAGAGGACGTGAACCTTCCAGCCCACAAACGTCACATCCTGGGTGTCATTTCCAGGATTTTAGAAATATGGCTTAAATATTGTATTTGCTGCCAAACACCAAATTATCAGTACAAAGACCAAAGAGCAAATCAAAACTCTGATGCCTGATATCTCTTCCCTACTAGTGGTTCTGACATTTCTTGTTGAGATTTCATCTGCTCCCTGGTCCACCCCTACCAGTGTTTAAACCTCAGGACTTTAAGTGATGCCTTATGGTTTCTCCCAAGAGAGGAGAAATCCCTGTCCCTTACCCGTGGGCTCCCAAGGAAACAACTTGCCTTCGAAATGCCTAAGAGTCTTTAGCTTGCAATAGTGCTTGGGATTATACATCATAAAATGCACTGTCTAAGACAGGAATCCAGGAATATTTTCATTTTCTTACAGTGATATAGCAAAAATCTATGTTTCTGTCCATTTCATCACTGTAAGGAAACAGAAGAAATTATGAAGAAATCAATGTCTTTTTTCAAAGATTAATGGTGAAATTAAGTTTAGAAATAATTTTAGAAAATATTAAATGCATTTATCTTAAAATGCACCTTTGAGGTTTGGGACAAGAACAGATACCAGTTAGAAACAATGTTAAGCTCTCACTTGAGCTGTCCACCCAGAACTGTTACTAGAGCCTCTTTCCTCTGGGCTCCTGAGACTTTGTGAAGTTGGAGCTGCTGGTGAACACACAGAACCAAGACCCGGGACAGACAGAGCCTGGCTGACGCCTCCTCTGCCTCTAACTTAGGCTGTTTGAGCTGGAATTCTATCACAGTAGAAAGAGTCTGAATGAAAACAAGTTACTATGATTTCCCTACACAGTTGGCCCAGTGAATGGCTTCCTATCAGCCTTCTGCCTTTGAGTTTCAGCTTTACAACTTCAGTTTGGGGTCCTGTTTTACAGAAGGTAGGGGACAACAGAACAGAAAAGTAGCAAGGCAGCAGGGCACCCGGTAACAAAACAGTTTATAGTTTAATGATTTCCAGTGTGGATGTTCCCGTGACACCTGGCATCACCCAGGAGCTCAGTAAATGGCTAGAGAAGCAGTTAATCTGACCACAACCCCCCTTTCACTCTGACCACATGGCAGAGAGATTAGCTACACCACCCTTGCCCTCACTCACATACCACGGTCCCACTTCAGCGTCTGGTGTTTAATCTTTGGGATCATTAGAACACAGATCCTACAAATGGTAAGTAAGGATCTTTGTATTAAACATATTAAATTTAGGTATGGTGTAGCACAGCGGTCCCCAACCCTTTTGGGACCAGGGACCGGTTTCATGAAAGACAATTTTTCCGCGGATGGTGGGGGTGGGGTATGGTTCAGGCGGTAGTGAGAGCGATGGGAGCGGCAGACGAAGCTTCGCTTGCTAGCCCACCACTCACCTCCTGCTGGCAGCTCGGTTTGTAACAGGCTGAGACGGGTATGGGTCCATGGGCCTGGGGTTGGCGACCCCTGGTGTAGCAAGCCATAATTTATTATCTCATTCTATAATTAGAATTGTCCCTCTTTTGAGTTTTGATCTATTAAAAAATCCTTTTAAAAACAGCAAACATTTATTAAGCCTCTACTATATGCTAGGCACTATTTTTAAGGGCTTTATCTTTAAAAAAAAGTAAAATTTAAATACATTGAAATGCACAGATCTTAAGCATACAGTTTGATAAGTTCTCACATGTTGACACCTGTGTAATCGCTGTCCCACTCAAGATACAGAACATTTCCATGACCCCAGAAAGGTGCTTCACGACTTTTTCCAGAAATCTGACCCCTGAAACTACTGTTCTGATTTCTATCACCATCGACTGGCTTGACCTCGTCTAGAATTCAGTATAAACAGAATCATAAGCAGATACTCTTTTGCACGCACACATAACACTCAAAGATCTCATCCATGTTGCTATGTTATCGATCAGTACTTTTTTATTGTTGAGTATTTCATTGTATGAATATACACAGTATGCTTATTCATTCTCTGGTTAGTGACACTTTGAGTTGTTCCCAGTTTTCCGCTATCTTGAATAAAGCAGATAGAAGCATTTTGTATAACTTCTTATAATAAATGCATATTTTCATTTTTCTGCTGTAAATTCCTAGGAGTGGTATTGCTGGGTCATAGGATGTATGTTTAACTTCATAGAAAACTACCCAGTAATTCTGGGAAGTGACTGTACAGTTGTCCTTGTGCCACCATCAGAGAGTGAGGCTTTGGCATCTAGATCAGGGCTCAGCAAACTTTGGTTTGCAGACTGTTTTTGCATAGTCTGTGAGCTAAGACTCCATAAGTGGTTGGGAAAAAAAAAAATCAAAGGAATAGTATTTCATGATTTAAAAATTTAAAAATTGGGCTTCCCTGGTGGCGCAGTGGTTGAGAGTCCGCCTGCCGATGCAGGGGACACGGGTTCGTGACCCGGTCCGGGAAGATCCCACATGCAGTGGAGAGGCTAAGCCCGTGAGCCATGGCCGCTGAGCCTGTGCGTCCGGAGCCCGTGCTCCTCAACGGGAGAGGCCACAACAGTAAGAGGCCCGCGTACTGCAAAAAAAAAAAAAAAAAAAAAAAAAAAAAAAATTAAAAAAA
>NW_021703765.1:58623264-58902003 GCF_005190385.1 Monodon monoceros | reverse complement strand
CGGGGGGGGGGCAGCCCCGGGGACCAGGGCCGCGGGGCCCGGGCGGCCGGGGCCCCGGCCCCCCAAAGGGAAAAGCAAAAAAAAAAAAAAGCCCGCCGAATAAAAAAAAAAAAAAAAAAAAAAAAAAAAAAAAAATTTAAAAATTACATGAAATTCAGATGTAAGCATTTATAAATACAGTCTTATTGGAGCACAGCCCCACTCGTGTGCTTATGTGTGGTCTACGGCTGCCTGCATGGCGCAGCAGAGCTGACTAGGTCCCATGGCCTACCCCTCATAGAGAGAGTCTGCTGACCCTGTTTTATATCCTGGTCAGCACTGAACTGTGGGTCTGTAGGCCACCCTGGTAGGAAGGCCACCCTGGTAGGAGTGAACTGCTGTCTGTGGTTTTAATCTGCATTTCCTTGATGACCAATCATGCTGGCAGTGTACTGGTTTTTCACGTATCTTCTTTTGTGTACTGTCAGCTCCAAGTCATTTCCCCCCCTTTTTTTTGGCCGCATCTTGTAGCTTGTGGTATCTTATTTCCCTGACCAGGGATCGAACCCAGGCCCCTGGCAGTGAGAGCTCGGAGTCCTAACCACTGGACCACTGGGGAATTCCCTGTTTGCCTGTTTTAATCGGCATCTTTTTATGTCAGTCTGTAGGTTTCCTTTCTTTGTTCTGGAAACAAGTGCTCTGCAGGTGCAAGCTCTGGGGATGTTTTCTCCCAGTATGGGTGGGGCCCCGCTGGGCCAAGAAATCCTAGGAGGTGATTTATGATCCCATTTCACAGATGAGGAAAGCAAGTAACTAGATTTTTTGTTTTTTTTCTGAAGAGGAATATGAATACTTTCCTTTCCCAGCTGAGCTGGAATGTTTTTGTCTAAACCCTGGTTATTATGCTCCGGGCCTTCCCTGCCCATCCAAGCTCATTATTGTGCCCAAGCCCAAATGGGAGCAGTTTCTTCTAAGAAAACACCACCCACCAGAGGGGGAAGTGGGTCTGAGTATTAAATAAACATCCTCCATTAGGGCGCAGGGAAGTGCATCAGACCAACTGCGTCTCTGCCCGCCTTTCAGGCCAGACAGCACCGATCTATGGATAGCTGGAGTGCAGGACGCTGTTACGTTAAATTAAGAAATGATTCTAAAGTAAAGTACCAGGTACTTTAGAGCTTTTGAGAGAGAGAATTACATAAGCATCCTTCCTGGCCCAGGAGGGAAGGACGGACAGAAAACGGCCATCTCCCCCTGGGTTTTGCTGCTTCTTTCCAGCGCATGGAATTTCCTTATACATGAAAAGCTCTAATAGCCAAATGAAAGGGCCCAACCTCACCTTCCAGAGGGACACCATGAAGGCTGATGGGGCGTTGTGACTAGACTGTGGATGCAGCTGGCGTGGGGCAGGTGCTGGGTTTCAATGGTGGAAAATATGCTGGGCGTTTTGCTGTGCATTTGCTCCAAGTGCAACCTTAATACACCGTTTTCCGACAAACCCCTCAAAATGGAAAAAAAGAATCCCTGGTCCCCTTTAAAAACAAATCTATTCTATGAGTGTACTTTGATCTTTCGGTGACCTCCATGCAGCCTCCCTTCCTCCAGGCCCTGCTCCGTCCCGCCAGCAGACTGGGCGTGATGGCGCTGGAGCCCTTGTCTCTGCACTAGGCCACAGGGATGCCTCTCTGCTGACCCTCCTGGGCAGGAGCTGAACTCACAGGTGGGTGGCCCGAAACACGGCCCAACATCCTTCTGAACACAGGCCATCCCCACATCAAATGACGATTAACTCCAACTTACACCCTCCTGGGCTGTGCTTCCTTCTAGGGAGAGGTGTGGGTTCAGGGTCCGTCCACACTGGCCTTGGAGGTCCACGGCCCCACCTGCTCGTTCTCACTGCACCATCCCTTGGGCCACATCTGCTTCCTGAGTCTTGCTCCACTGATTTGAAACGGGGAGCTTTGTGTCTGCAGGATGCTGGTGATAGTTTATACAATAGAGTGATATAGAAGCTGTGGCTGCATCTTCTCCCTGGGCTGTAAGGATGTGTTGTGCATGTGAGTTTGGAAAAGCCAAGGCACAGCCAGAGCATCTGGAATTTCTCCTGACTTTAAAAGCCATGGGACTACAGGAGGCTGGGGCAGGACAAGGCAGCAAACTGAAAGGGAGGCGTCCTGGGGGTCCATGCAGCTCAAGTCCACAGCACGACTCAAGAAAAGAGACATTTATCTGAAAAAAAGTGATCAAAACCTCCCAGTGGAGAACATTCTGTTTTTCTGTGACTGTACCAAGTACTTCCTCTTAGAGACACAGACAGAGGTCAAGCCAGCGTTCTGGTTTCTACCAACAGCCAAGTACAAGAGAAAGGCAGCAAGTGTCCCACAGAGACTGCTTCCATCTCGAGAGATGTATTCCTGGCAGAGAAAGACCAAACACACAGGAAAACAACAGGAAATAATAGAAGGAAACAAAAAACATGAATCTTAACCACAGTTGGCCATTTTCAATTTGCATAATTATCTGGAAAAAATGATAATATCAAATGAATACTTTTCCAATCAGAATGTAGTGAACAAGAATTTACGTCATAGTCAACAAAAGAGGCGGAAGAACAATCAATGGCATCTACTGTCATGACTGTGTCATGACCCTATGAGCTCAGCTTGAAGGATGGGGAACCTGGCTTCGCTCGCTGTGTGTTCAGACAGATTACATATTTTGATCCCACACCCAGTCTCATCAACTGCATTTTGCTGGTGTTGACCTGGGGCTGCTGCCCCTACAGCCCAGTGCTCGGCCTGCGGAAATGTCCCTTTAGCTTGGGAGACATCCGACCGAGGTGAGACTTGGTGGCCTGTGGGCCACAGCAGGCACACAGATTGTGTTTTATCAATTTGAGCCAATGGTTAAAAATAAGGAGGTTTCAGATGAAAATGAGCATTTCCCTCTTATTCTGGAAATTCAAGACCCGGCAACAGTGGGCCTGCATTCTCACAAGGAGACAGTGGGATGAAGCTAGGATGCACTGTCCCTGTTAGACCGACACCTGGTCTGGACTAAATGTCACCTTGACAGGACAGTTTGTGTTGCACCCTTGCTGTCACTGGTGGGAAGATCCACGACACTTTCCCCCCAAAGTGTGAGTCACCTGACTATGCATCACGTCATATATGATGCTGACACACAAGGCTGAGGCAGTGTCTTTAAAGGGACAGTCTCTCAACATGTGATAAGAAACTGCTCACTGTTCAAGTCTTTAGATCTCACCTCGCAGGACCCTTTCACAGAATCGTTAACTTTACAATTTTTTTCTATATATTGAGCATCTTCTGCTCCACATATCCTTTTAGACACTTCTGTCCGGCTGCATAATCACATTAAAACAACGGTACAGTGCCCGAACTGTAGACCTTAGTTGTTTTTCTCTTATTTTTTGAGACCACAATTCTCTCCTTTTTGAGTTATTTTAATTTGGTGCATTAAAAGAAATTTGGCTGGAGTAATTTCTGATTTCTTTCCAAAAGAATATGTGGTCGAGGATGTACTTTGAGCAATTGTATGTCTGGAAATCTATTTTCCCCTCACACTCACACACACACACACACACACACACACACACAGTGGTTTAACGAGGTACCAGGTTCTAGGATCACCGTTCTGTATTTTCAGACCCCTGGAAACATTGTTCTGCCCTGTTCCAGAAGTTAGCACTGTAGATAACTCTGCTTCTGATGTGTCCTCTTCCCTTTTCAGGTAACCTGATCACTTCTATATTTTTTGTTCTTTGTTACTTCAAAAAAAGTCCCTTTATGTTAGAATTCAGATATTTCACCGGATACAGCAGCTAGGTTTGTGCTGTTTTAGTCATTCATTCTTGCAATGGTGAGCCCTTTCAAAACCGAAGACTTAGTTGTTCCCGAGATCTTAAAGAAAAGTCTCACTCATTTATAAGCAGGGATCTTCCTCCATCGTGGGCCGGGTTCTTTCTTTGTGCCCAAGAGGGCACAGAACTCAACAATTATTCTTCCTTATAGGTCACAAAATTGGGGTCAGAAGCCCACGTCTTGCTTTTTTTTCCCCCTAAACTTTATTTTTTTAAAATTTATTTTAAAATGTATTTATTTATTTACGGCTGTGTTGGGTCTTCGTTCTTGTGCTAGGGCTTTCTCTAGTTGTGGCAAGCGGGGGCCACTCTTCATCGCGGTGCGTGGGCCTCTCACTATCGCTGCCTCTTTTTTTTTTTTTTTTTTTTTTTTTGCGGTACGCGGGTCTCTCACTGTTGTGGCCTCTCCCGCTGCGGAGCGCAGGCTCAGCGGCCATGGCCCACGGGCCCAGCCGCTCCGCGGCATGTGGGATCTTCCCGGATCAGGGCACGAACCCGTGTTCCCTGCATCGGCAGGCAGATTCTCAACCACTGCGCCACCAGGGAAGCCCTCGCTGCCTCTCTTGTTCTCGGCGGAGCGCAGGCTCCAGACGCGCAGGCTCACGGGCGCGCAGGCTCACGGGCGCGCAGGCTCACGGGCCCAGTTGCTCCGCGGCATGTGGGATCTTCCCAGGCCAGGGCTCGAGCCCGTGTCCCCTGCATTGGCAGGCAGATTCTCAACCACTGCGCCACCAGGGAAGCCCTCCCCCTAAACTTTAAAAGCCACAAGTAGCATGAGGAACCCAGGCTTTGAGAGCACAGAGAACGTCTCCGAGTTGTTCACAGGAAAGACTGTCCTACTCGCTGAGAAATGCCAGCAAACGACGCGGTCTGTACCTTCAAGCACCGGTGGTGGTGTGCCCATTTTCTTGTGTGCAGGTGGCACAGCGAATGTTTCTTAAGGAGGAGCAAACATTACGACGGCACCAGGCTCGAACCTACTCAGTGAGACAGAAGGCCCGTACCCTGGGCTGTGGAAGTTATTTCTCCAAAGGGGACAAGCCACACCCACCAATGTAAAGGCCTCGTGCACTTGCTTTCACTCGCGCCCTCAGAACAAAGGCCGCCGCTGAGGAGGTGAGATGCACGAGGCCCCTCCGCGGCTGCACGCCCTGGGGATGAACCGAGTGAGGACGAAATTCCCGGGCAGGATCCTTAACCGGTAACAAGTGAGCCACGGGCCCGGATAACACGGTGTGGAAAAGAGCAGAGTCACCAGGCAGCGCGTTCGCGGCCCAGTCACTTAAGTGGACGCTGTCGGGTAAGAACCACTCTAGACCCGAGACAGAACCCGCGGGGCCCGCGGACGCCCCGAGCCCAGTTCCCAGCCCAGCGTGCGCCGGGCTCCGCCCCCCGCCCCCCGCCCCCCGCGCCTCCCGTCCCGCGCGCCTCGCCCCGCGCCCGGTTCCCCGCGCCCCCCGTACCCACCGAGCAGCAGCAGCCGGTGAGTCCGCCGCACGTCGCGCTTCTGCTCGCGGAGCCGGCGGTCGATGCTCCTGCTGACCCGCCTGGCCTCGCGTTCCTCCGCGCGCTGCTGGTCCGCGCGCCGCCGCCTCTCTTTCTGCGCGGGGGTCCGCGCCGCGCCTGCCCCCGCCGGGGTCCGGACCGGGGTCGGGACCGGGGTCAGGTCCTGGTCCGGGGTATGGTCTGGGCCGGACCGCGCCCCCTCCAAGGGCGGCTCCGGGTCCCCGAAGAGCAGCGGCCGGAGGCTGTGGCACAGCCCCATGTGGGCGCGGGGCGCGGGGGCTCACGCCGGGGCCCCAGCCGAGGGACCGGAGGGGGCTGCACGCGGACCCGGCGCGGCGCTACAGCCTGCAGGCTGGGGGGCACGGATGAGGCAGGTCCCCGGCCCCTCACTGCCCCCGAGGGCCATTCCGCGTTTTCCACTGGTGTAGGGGGCGGCGACCGCCTCGGCAATAGATCACCTGACAACGCGGACCTCGGGCCGCACGGGCAGCCCCGAGCCCCGCCCGGCCCCCTTACCGTAAATACCGCCGCCTGGCCACTCCCCCCCCCGTTACCGTAAGTACCGCCCCTCGTCTCAGCTCCCATTACCGTAAAGACTGCTGCCCGAGCCCGGTGCGCAGCTGCGGACAGTGCCGCTGAGGCCGTGGCGGTGCCGCCGCTGCCCGGAGCTGCCATTGCAGCTCTTAAAACACCTCCGTGGCTGTGATCTTGGACAGTGGTCAATAGGAACGGAGAGCCAGGTAAAGGGGTGGGATGCTAGCTTTGAGATCTTGAATTCCCGGAGCAGCTGCAGCGCTCTTTTCACCTTGAGGCGCTGTTTCCTGCTCATCTTACACAGGTGCACACACTTCGGCACACTCTTGACTCCTACCTTAAACTATTACACCTTCCGTCTCGACAAAGTTTCCAAATCAGGAGGTCCAAGACATAATTTTCAACAATTTCTACACCTAGTAAAAAATTGAAAACAAGTGCCAATTGTCACATACCGTTTATATTTGCTAAAAGGAGAATACGGAATATAGCCCAGGGAGGAGCGGGCCGCTTCCAGACCCTGTGCCCTCTATCCACACCTCCAATCCACCAGAGATCCCTTGGTTTTCTCCTTAATTCTCACATAATGTCCATCATCTTATAGGGCTTTTGCAACACATGAAAATTTCGACATAGCTTTTAAGAAACCTGCTATAACACGTGTTCCTTGATTTCGAGCAAAATGACATGGGATGTTATAACTGATAGGTAAATATATCTAATAAAAATCCCGTTAATAGAGCAAATTGGGCCGTTTAATGCAACACAGCAGTGGGCATTTGGAGTAAACTTTATATTTGATTAATTTTTTAAATAAAAAAATAGAGATCCACAATTCACATTTATTTTAGGGCCCTGTTAATAACAAATGCCATGTAATGCTTTTCACCTAATATTATGCCAAATTTTTTGCCAAAATTATACTATACTTTTAGATCTTTGAGTAGAACAAAGGATGACTATAGAAAATCTAACTTGAGAAGACAGAAGAAGGTTCTAAATATCACTGTCATGTGCATTCACTGACCTCCATGTATCCACTTGTTTATTAATATGTATCAAGCACACACAATTTGCTTGGCTTCCTGGTTGGTATTGGGTGAAACAGAAGACATGGGTCATTTGTAGAGAGGTGGATGGACCTAGAGTCTGTCATTCAGAGTGAAGTTAAGTCATAAAGATAAAAACAAATATTGTGTATTAACACATATATGTGGAATCTAGAAAAATGGTACAGATGAACCTATTTTCAGGGCAGGAATAGAGACGCAGATGTAGAGAATGGATGTGTGGACACAGTGGGGAAGAGGTGGTAGGATGAATTGGGAAATTAGGTTTGACATATATACACTACCATGTATAAAATAGGTAGTTAGTGGTAACCTGCTGTATAGCACAGGGAGCTCAGCTCTGTGCTCTGTGGTGACCTAGATGGGTGGGATGGGGGGGCAGTGGGAGGGAGGTCCAAGAGGGAGGGGATATATGTATACATATGGCTGATTCGCTTCGTTGTACAGCAGAAACTAACACAACATTGTAAAGCAACTGTACTCCAAAAAAAAAAAAAAAGACGTGGGTCCTCATGGAGTTTGTACACTAGGAGGTGGAAGTATGTTCAGTCATATAAACACAAGCCAATGTGTTTATTATATAATGCAAATTATACAAGTAAGGAGAAATAGGGAAGGTCCAATTTAAATTGGGGAGGGAAGGGGGTTTGTGTATGATCAAGAGAAGGTCTTTCAGAGGAAGGGATATTTGAACCAAGATCTGAGAAGTGCATATTAATTCCTTTTCTGTTATAACTTAGTTTACTATACACACTTTATCAAGTCGTATCACATGAGATGGATAACAATGTTTGTAAATTAAAGTCAGCTGAAAATAGAAGCAAACATAGTACAATTTTTTTAAAGTTTAAGCACATAAAATAAAATGTACCTAAATGAGAATTCACTCAAATTTAATAGTTTACTTAGAAAAAGAAATAGAAGACAATATTCCCTCTTGGTACCTTACATAATAAACTGAAAAAAACCCTTACTATCCTATTAAAAGAACTCTAGGGAAAAAATGCTCTGCCCCTTGTGCCCACATTTCAGTTTCTTTCAAACACCTCTAATTACATCCTATTGATGGAAATAATCAATAACAGTCTATAATAGGAACAGAAAAGAGTTTTATCTGAGGCAAACTGAAGACTATACCCCAGGAGACACAGATTCAAGCAGCACTTGGGTTGTGTTCCTCCAGACTGCAAAGTGAGGGTGCCTACTAAAGGAAAAAACCGCACAATTAGGTGAGTTGTTTTTCAGGAATGATAATTGGATCTGGTAAGAAGTGAGGCGCTTGTTAAGCCAGGATTGGTTGGGGTCTGAAGTGGTGGCATAGTTACAAGGGGAGACGTTGAGACCAGAAGGTTGCAGCTGGCAGCTGTTCCAGATTCTGTTTTGAGAAAGGCTGCTGGTGTCCTTGAGTTTGATACAGTTCAGAAAATTCAAGTTCTCAGTGATGCAGGAATGTGTCTGAAACCATGTCCACAATGGACACCTGGCTCCATTTTGGATGCCTGAACCACAGTTACTCCATTTTGATTTTTAAATGCATTCTTGTCTTTAGTGGTTCAAGCAGATGCAGATGGACAATGCATGGTTGACAGGCCAGGAGGCAGGCTATTCTAGTGAGCATAAAGTTCAAGCCAAATCAGGTATAAGCCAGAATGACTTCCCCACACCTCAATATGCGAAAATTTTTTCCATCAATACTAATTATTAGATGATTGAATTATGTGGTCTATGCGTAGGATAAATTAGAATAAAATATTTAATATTTGTATATAACTGTTAGTAAAATTTAATGTTTTTTCTTTAATCTGGATAATTTTTTTAAATTTAAGAATCATTGGGTCATAGATGTAGGCAATTTCTAATGTCAAAGAATGATTATGAATCTGAAAATAGAAATCATGAGGGGAGTCTAAGTAAATGTAACATTACAGCATGTTGGTATAATATGTAATCTTATGTATAATCTCCACTGCTGCAGGTAGAATTTTTCCGTTCTTAATCCATCTTTCTGTGAACTTCCTTTTGAAGAGCAAATAGTTATGATGTAGTGAAAGGTTATGTCTAAGGTCTTTGTATGGATATCGTGCTTAATTGATGAAAGTGGCACTTTATTATTGCCATTTTTGCACATTTTGACACTGTTCCATTGGAAACATAAGTAAAACTATAGGAAAGAGTTAAGGCCAATTTGGCTTCCTCTTCCCCTAAATTGGGGCTATGTTTGATTAGTATGCTATATAGTCCTAGAGGAGTCATTAAATAATGCGACCATAATGTATATAATAATGTAGCCATTAAAAATGAAAGTGGAGGGCTTCCCTGGTGGCGCAGTGGTTGACAGTCCGCCTGCCGATGCAGGGGACATGGGTTCGTGCCCCTGTCCAGGAAGATCCCACATACCGCGGAGCAGCTGGGCCCGTGGGCCATGGCCGCTGAGCTTGCGTGTCCAGAGCCTGTGCTCCGCAACGGGAGAGGCCACAGCAGTGAGAGGCCCGCGTACTGCAAAAAATAAATAAATAAATAAGATCTGTTCAAATTTTTGCCCATTTTTAAATTTCTTTTCTTTTCTTTTCTTTTCTTTTTTTTTGACACCATGACCAAGTGAAATTTATTTCAGGGGTCCAAGGCAGGTTCAATATTTGAAAAATATTAATTGCAATTCACCAAATTAACAGACTGAAGAAGAAAGATCACATAACCATATCAACTGATACAGATATAGTATTTGACAAAACTCAACACTGATTCACAATTTTAAAAAACTCTCAAAAAGGTAGAATAGGGACTTCCCTAGTGGTGGAATAGGGACTTCCCTAGTGGTCCAGTGGTTAAGACTTTGCCTTCTAATGCAGGGGGTGCGGGTTCAATCCCCTTAGAATTTTTAAGGTATTCAGTTGACTTTTAGTTTTTAATATTGCTTTTGAAAATCTCACTGCCTTTCTTATTCTTGATCCTTTGTATGGAGCCTTTTCCCTCTGGAAGTTTATGGACTCTTTTCTTGTTTTCAGGGTTCTGATCTTCACAGTGTGAGTCTAATTGCATACGTTTTGCTAGGTACTTCCTGTTTTCTCATTTTTTAAGGCTTCCTTCCATCTAGAAACTTGGTGTTTCAGTTTTGAGAAAATTTGATTCCTTGATGATTTTCCTGTCCTATCTTTTCTCTGTTATTTCTAAGACATCTGATCATTCAGATGTTAGACTTCCTGATGCTAATTCTCTTATTTTCCCTTTCTAATTTTCCAGTTATTTGTCTTCTTGCTTTACTTTTGTGGGTGATTTTTCTCAACTTTAAATTCTAAACATTCATTGATCTCTTAAAATAACACACATTTATTGAGATGTAACTCACATGTCATAAAAAGTCACCCTTTTAAATTAAGTGTTTTTACAATTAAGTGTACAATTAGTGTTTTTTTAAAAAAATTTTTTTAGTATAATCACAAAAGTGTACTACCACCACCACTTTCTAATCCTGGGACATTTTCAACATCCCCCAAAAGGCACCTTGTATCCGTTACAAGTAACTCCCTGCCTTCTCTCCTCCCAGCCTCTGTGTCTCTATGGATTTGCCTGTTCTGGACATTTCTTATGAGTAGAATCACACAATACATGGCCTTTTGTGTGTGGCTTTGTTCAATCAGCATAGCGTTTTCAAGGCTCATCCATGTCATAGCTGTGTCAGTGCTTTATTCCTGGGTTGTTACCAAATAGTATCCTCTTGTAGACCGCGCTTAATCTGTCCATTCATCAGTTGATGGGCGTTTGGGTTATCTTTCCTTTTTGGCTACTATGAATAACACCGTTATGAACATTTGTGTACAAAATCTTGTGTGGACATATATTTTCATTTTTCTTGGGAAGTGCTGGGTGTGTTTAACTCTTTGAGGAGTTGCCATGCTGCTTTCCATTTTACATTCTTACCAGTAATGTATGAAAGTCCCCTTCTGCACATCCTCACCCATACCTGCTGTTTGTCTTTTGGACTATAGCCACCCTAGTCGGTGTGCCATGCAATCTCATTGTGGTTTTGATTTGCATTTCCTTGGTGACTAATGATATTGAGTCATTGATTTTAAAAATCTGCTCTCAAACTCTTAATTTCCCATCACTTTTTCCCTTTGGTTGTTCAGATATCTGTATCTTTTTTTTTTTTTTTTTTTTTTTTTTTTGCGGTACGCGGGCCTCTCACTGTTGTGGCCTCTCCCGTTGTGGAGCACAGGCTCCAGACACAAAGGCTCAGCGGCCATGGCTCACGGGCCCAGCCGCTCCGCGGCATGTGGGATCTTCCCGGACCAGGGCACAAACCCGTGTCCCCTGCGTCGGCAGGCGACTTCGCAACCACTGCACCACCAGGGAAGCCCAGATATCTGTATCTTTATCTATCTAAATAAAATCATCCTGCCCTTGTTTAATGGGGACATAGATTTCCTTGCCTCTGTGAGGATATTAATGAGAATATTGTGAAGTTTTCTTATTCTTGAATTTATATGTTTGTTTTAGTGTCTTTCACTCTGTATCTTTCCCTTCATATTATCCAGCCATCTTTTGAACTTAGAAGCGTGTTGAAAGCCCCGTGCCCGCGGGCATTACTGCTTTGCGCTATCTTCCCTGCAGGGTGATGTGGCCGGCGGGTTCCACCAGTGGAGCATCTGTGGTCAGATTCTCCAGAGACGTTTCCTGCATGCTTTTGCCCAGAGGGTCTAAGCTGGAGCTTGGGTCCCCATATTCTAACAGCTTAGTGGGGGGCTCATCATTTAATGTGTAAACTTTCAGTTAGTCCCTCTATTTTCAGTACCGTCATCCCTCCTTCAGCTGTCCAGCCCAGTCCAGACATCCTGATTTATCTTCTCCAAAGAACAAGGCTTGGGGCCCCTGCTGGTCCAGCGGGGCAGTTGTTCAGTGAGTTGAGTGGGGGAGGGGAGGGAAGGGGTCTGACTGCTTTGTAAAAACTTTGTAGCCACGAGATTACACTCATTTCTGGATCTTTCTATCATATCTGTTATGTCCCTGCATCGTTAGTAGTCAGGTGCTCTGGGACTACCCCCCTGCCCCACTCTCTTCTGACCTAGCTTTCCTGGACCTGCGATGGCAATTACAGATAGATGGCAGTAGATCCATCCGCCTTCTGGCTTCCAAAATTTTGTTTGCTTCTCTGCTACGCTCTTTTTCTTTTTAGGTTTCTTTCAAGGTAGTGGGGTTTGTTGAGCACCCTTGATCAGTTTCGAAATAGACACCAAAATGAAGAAGTATCAACAGATTCTCTGTGCCTCTTGGATCACAAAATCCAATAATACTTTGATATACAAGAAGCCCTATTGTGGTCCCCTTGTAAAAAAAGGACTTTGTCATCTGGCAATGTCTGTCAAACCAGGCCAGCTCCTTTTGGCACCAAGACCTGTGAAATGGAGAACCTGGTCGAGGTTGGTTTTTGTCTTGACACCAAAATGATGGCTAGAGAGCTAGTTTGGTTCATGCAGAAATCGTACAATAGCCTGCGTGTGAATCAGACTTATGAAGCAAAGGTCTTAGGCCCAAAAGCAGCTGTACGTGCTCTAGGTTAACACGGATGCAGCCTTCAGTAAACACTTACTGTCGGCTGGTCCATGTAGGTTCTTCAATTAGGTGCCAGTGGTGGTGGGGATGCAGGGAGGGGAGGGATGGTTTTTTACTCTCCAGATCGTCCTTATGGATCCTTCTTTGAGGAAGAACCTGTTCAGCTAAGATCTTGCTCCACACCTAACCAAGAAACTAGAAGAAAGTGAACAGGAGCTTCATCTTCTCTTGGCCAGATATGCAAACCTATGTTCATCCATAGCTCTGTTTCCTGTCTTTTATCCAGGGGCCATCTCTGCTCCCATTAGAGGCTGCCCACCTGCCTCTGCCCCAGTGTCAGACCCTCCTACTGTCTCAAGCATTTGTTTTCCTGCAGTTATCTCTTCTCTTTCTCTCGAAATATTCCCAGCAGGAACTCAGGCCTGAGTCCCTCTTCCAGCCCCTTCCTTCTGCCGCCGGCCGCCAGCACAGCCCTGGTCCAGGTCAGCGGGGGCTCCGTGTTGCACGCCGGCTGGGCACTTCTGTATCCCCACTGAACTCAGCTATGTTCGACACAGTTCTTAGAATTTGGCTTGTTTTTTGTGACCACACTCTTCTGATGTCCCTTCTTTTTTAGCTGCTTCTCCTCGGCCTCCTTTGCATCCCCACTCCTTTTGCTTCCTCTCTAAGTGGTGGTGGGTCCGCAGGCTCAGCCTTTCCCAGGTCGGTCCTGGTTAAAATCCAGCCCACAGCTTAAATCCTGCCTGCGTGTGGATGATCCCAACTTCTACCTCTTCCCCTGAGTTCCAGATTCCTGTATTTCATGAACGACTTGGCCTCTCTGTTTAGAAGTCGGACGGTCACCCCATGTTAACCTGTGCAAATGGAACGCACACTCCTCCCCGCCAAACCGATTCCTTGTTCTCTCTTCCCCAACTCAGGTAAGGAGATCGGGCCTCATCCACTGCTCATAACAGACACTTGGAGTCTCCTCTGTCCCTCTGTCTCTACCACCTCCACCTTGGTCCAAATGATGACTTTCTTTCACTTGTTGTGTTGTTTTTGTTTGTTTTTTTGCAGGAGCCTAATCTAAATGTCTGCTTCTACTGCAAAGTGGCTGCAGGGATCTTTTTTTTTCTTTTTAATTAATTAATTAATCTTTGGCTGCATTGGGTCTTCGTTGCTGTGCACGGGCTTTCTCTAGTTTCGGCGAGCTGGGGCTACTCTTTGTTGTGGTGCACGGGCTTCTCATTGCGGTGGCTTCTCTTGTTGTGGAGCACGGGCTCTAGGCGCACGGGCTTCAGTAGCTGTGGCACTCGGGCTCAGTAGTTGTGGCTCGCGGGCTCTAGAGTGCAGGCTCAGTAGTAGTGGTGCATAGGCTTTGTTGCTCTGCGGCATGTGGGATCTTCCCGGCCCAGGGATCGAACCCGTGTCCCCTGCATTGGCAGGCGGATTCTTAACCACTGCGCCACCAGGGAAGCCCCAGGGATCTTTTAACAGCATAAATCCACTGACATCACTCTGTTCCTCATAAGCCTTCCGTGGTTTCCCTTTGCATTTGGAGTAACCCCACCCCCTTGCCCTGTCTTGTGCTCCTGCCTGAGCTGGTCCCTGCTGGCCTGGTGCTCATCCTGCTGCTCCCTCCACAGCAGGCCTTGGTCCACCCACTGTCCTTCTGTGCCTTAAACACCAAGGGCAAACCAAGGTCATTCCTGCCTCAGGGCCTTTGCAACTGCCCTTTCCTTGCCTTGAGAGCTTTCCCAGGAGGCTAGCAGCTCCGCTGCTGAGTGGCTGGGAGTCAGGAACAGGAGCCGGATGTGGGCTCCATGGGAGTGGGAAGCTAGTTTTTCTAGGTCACTGTATCCCTGTGTTGAGCTCGGTGAATGATTTTAATCATCGTGTCCCAAAGGAAGAAGAGGGGGCAGAGTGCCAAGAAGCATTCGGAAAGCAAGTGAGGTGCCCTGGCCCCTACCCCATCTCACCTCCCATCCCCAGGGAGGGCTCTCCAAGCCCGGGAAGGAGAGACAGGAGGAAGGAGTTGTGTCCCGTCTCCTGGGTGTCTCACCTGGGGTTTCGGCACAACCCAGAGGGAGAGAATTCCGAGTTCAGGCTGCAGTTTGAAAACAGGGCCCCAGAAAACACAGCCTGTGTGCCAGGAAAGCAGGGGTCAAGTCAGGCGGGGGCTGCGTGGCCGTCCTCGAGGAGAGGCTGTGACCCCACCAGTGTCACCGAGTCACAGGTGTTCACAGTAACGGAGAAAACCCCCCAGAGTGAGGCTGGGAAGGAAGGTGGCTGGAGCTGGCTCCCCCAGCACCTCTTTCCAGCCCCTGGTCAGTGACATTGTGTAGGGGGTTTGAGACTGGCTGTGGTGGGATTGTTTATATCATGGAAATTAGCAAATGCTAGAAATCAGGACCTTTTTCTTTTCCCTGGAGATCCTGGTTTACCAGTACACCCCTGGGAACAAACCTATAATTGACTGAGGGATTCATTCAATCTGGGGGAAACAAGGTCTCTCAATAGAAGTTTGGTTGGGTTATAGGAAAATACATGTTGTTCTTTGCAGGCACAAGGTTGGGATAGCAATTTCTTTTTTCTATTTTGGCCATGCGGGATCTTAGTGCCCCGAAGAGGGACTGAACCCATGCCCCCTTGCGGTGGGAGCACAGTCTTAACCACTGGACTGCCAGGGAAGTCCCTGTTTTTCTTTTTTTTTTTCCATGCTGGAAATTGTCTTGGGTGGGGTTCCCCAGAACCAGACCCTGAGACAGAGATTTGGATGCAAGTGATTTGTTAAGGAAGTTCTCCTAGAAGAGACTGGTGAGAGAATGGGGGAGTTGGGTGGGACGGAGCCAGGCCCAGTGGGCTTTCAAGGTACGTCTCAGCCTCGTCTGATCCCGGGCTCCTGGATGCAAGTCACAGAGCAGTCTGGTCCTGCCTGACCCCAGGGCCTGAAACTCCCAGGTAGTTCCAGCTCTCAGCGGGCAGCCCAAAGGTGGTCGTCTGAGGAAGCTGGGGACAGACTTAAGTCCCGAGAACCTGATCAGAGTGGTGCCAGGTGGCGCCGGAGGGTGAGACTGATTTACTCTTACTCCTTGGTTCTTGGCCCACTACCCTCACTGGTCTGTGCAAGGCCCCTGCCTCGCTTTACTGTCCCTGCCTTATTCCCGACCCCCCACTTCCGTGTGTGCACAGGCACCCAGGCTCACGTGCGGGATGGAGGTGTACACCAGTGACAGCACCTGGGCAGGTGGGCACCTTGGAAGATTACAGGTTTACCTGTGTGAGTGTGTGTGAGTTTGCAGTGATTCAGGTAGGCTGAGTTTTCCAAGGGCACCCACCCAGGCCCAGAGGTGGGGAGGAGCAGGGCCAGGCCCCCTCCCTAGGACTCAGGAGCTGCATCCTGCACGTGGGCCCCGGGGCTCAGGTGGCGGCCGGGCATGTGCATCGCCCTGGGGGCTGTGGGGACAGCGGTGGAGGGCGGCACACACTGGCAGTTCCCACGAGCAGTGCACCCACGGCGCTGGGAAGGGTGAGGGATCTGTGGGGCGCTTTCCGGGGAAGCCAGGCATGGCTCGTCAGCATTAGAATCGCTGCTGGAGCGGCAGCACCCTTCGCTGGGGGGGTGACCCTGGTACCGTGCACCACAGCACTCCCCGCCCCAAGTGACAGAGGGTCCCAGGACTCGAGTCAGGCTCCCAGAGGTGGCTGGGAGGTGTGAGACCCTGGAGCCGCACTCGAGTTCAGCTCACTCCTGGCAGAGGTTCCCATGAGTGCCTGGTGGCAAAGAAGACTCAAGAGCGAGAGGGGGCTCTGGGCGGGGGGAGCTCAAGTTTATTAGGCGATGGAATTTGTCATGTGAGCGACAGGCTCACTTCAGCACCTGCTCCGGGGAAGCCCGACCCCCCCCCCACCTCTGACGGGGGCTCAGCTCCCTGCCTCCTGGCCCTGGTCCCCCCACGGCCCCCCATGAGGGGTGGGCTCCAGGGGATGCCCTCCCCTGCCGTGCCTGACTGGGTCGGGGTGGAGTCCTGACCTTGGGTGACCAATGTCAAAGTCAAGACTTAGTATCAAGAAAGTCTCCAGTCTCTGTTTGATATGATATGTTTTGATATGTGTAGGCTCAGGAGCTGCGGGGCAGCCGAGGGGCCTGGGGGTCGGAGGAAGCCCGTCTGCGAGAGAAAAGAACATGACAGAGGCTGGGAGGGGAGCCCAGGTCAGGCCCAGGGGCACCATAGGCCTTTCTGAGGCCCAGCTGTGACCGTGGCTCTGGGGCCTGTGAGACAGGCCTGTGGGCAGTGCAGCCCTTGTGTTTGCTTCTCCCATTTTCCTTCTTTCGGGACTTCCTCCTCAGCCTTTCAGAAAACCTCCTGGACCTTCCAGAGTTGGGCTGGGCGTTCCCCTGTGCGTTCCTACAAAACAGCCCTCGTCCCCCACCAGGCTGGGGGCTTCCTGGAGGGGCCACATCTTGATTCATCTCTGTCCCTGTATTGTGTGTCGTCGAGCCTGGCACACGGAGAGCTCAAACAGAGTTTTAAAACAGAGTGCCCGACAGAACATGTGGTCCCAGGGATGTCCCAAGATGAGGACGGAACAGCTTCATAGCTCTGGGCGATGACAAGTTCCCTGGTGTCTTGAGCCGAAGATGGCGTTGGCCACATTGTGGGTGTGGAGCCCGATTGCGTGGATTAGACGCTGGTCGGGAGGGATGTGTGGAACCGGAGAACAAACTGAGCAAAATTTCCAGTAGTTTGCTTGTGAGGGGAAGAGAGTGTAGCTAGCATCCAGGTGAGCATGGAGGGTGAGTGACCAGAGAAGGGCAGGGGTCCTCGGCCCAGGCTGGCCCGGCCGGGCAGAGCTTGGCTGTGTCGCCGCCCCTGTCCTGAGACTGTGCAGAATCTGAAATGACAGATCCCTGTGCAGAATCTGAAATGACAGGTCACAGCTGGTTGTGTTTAGGCACAAGGGCCGGCGGGTCTCGGACTAGACCCCAGACCAGCCTTAGGGCGGGGGAGGGTCCCCCAGCCAGAACAATGTTCTGTAGCATTATACTCTTTCTAACAAATAGTTTTGTGTGATCCTGAGCTTTTGACAAAGTAGTTAAGTGTGTTCAAAGTGCCCAAGCCACTGATGGAGACCATCACCAGCGCTGGACACTGCCGAGAAACTCCCGGAAAGTGGGCAGGTTCTGGGGTGGAGCCCAGGAGGCAAACCCAAGATGCTGGAGGAGGTGAGGGTCTGGTCCAGCCTGGGGCCAGGATGGGAGGCAGTCCTGAATCAGTGGCAGTTGCTTGGAAGCCGTTGATGGGGGTGGGGGAAGGTAGGAGAGGGGGGTTGGAACCCGAGGCAGTTAGAGGGAGAGGTTCTAGCAGCCCAAGTGCGCAGGTGCAGCCGGCCACACGCTGGGCTTGGGCGGAGGGGACGTCAGGCCGAGGGCGACCTGTGCCCCTTCCCTCTTTGGGCTTTGAAATTTCCCGAGTTTGGTGCTGCCAAGTCCTGAGACAGGGGCTGAGGGGGCAGGGAAGGGAAGGCCTGGGAGGAGGGGTGCTCTCTGCCCTCGCCTCTCCCTTCAGGCCACCCTGCCCTGAGGGCACCTCTGAGCCTTTCTCTCTTCCTTCCCGGAGAGATTCTGGGCCCAGACAGCAGCATCTGTCAAGGGTGTGGGCTTGACACCGATGTCGTCTTCTGTCCCCCACGCGTCCGGCTGGACCAAGGGAAGAGCAGGGGAGGGTCCACACGCACTGATTGCCCCGGGCTCCCTGCGCTGCTCTGCCGCGCTGGGGCCCCTGTGTTTAATCTACGCGGCACAGAGCGGTTAGAGTGAAACAGCAGGAAGCAGCCCTGGCAGCCCCATCACAGCTCTGACCTGGCTGGTGCCCTGTCGCCTGGCCCTGCCCCGGCCCCCCACCCAGCCTCAGACCTCACAGCTCCTCTGCCCATCCTCCTCACCCTCACCCTCACCCTCCATCTTGGAGGTTTTCCTGCCCGATGGTGCCTCCCCGGGGAGCTCTGTCCCCACCTCCTGTAATTTGCTCAGGGCCTCCCCACGGGAGGGGGCTTCTCAGCCGGCACTCAACACCTGGCCTCTGGTCTCTGTTACAACCACCCTGTGTGTTGGGCCGGCAGGAAGCCCCACTTGCCTTTAGTCCCTGCTTAGAAGCTGTGGAAGCTTGATTTTATGGACTGAATGATCAGGGTCTCAGTCTGGCTCTGGAGCGTGCAGGTGTTTCTCACATTCTGGCTGGGGGTGAGGGCCCCGGCACCGTCCCCCCAACAAGCCAGCTCTTTCTGGGTCATGTTCACTGCTGTGCTTTCCCCACCCCGGACGCCCCTCTCTCTCCCCTCGGCAAGCCTGTTTTTCCACACTTGATTTCTCTTCCTCTGGATTATTTCCAGGATTCATTTTGAGATGGTTAACTTTTGTCACTTGATTGGACATCTCTCATGGATAGTTATTTTTGTTTGTGCATGTCTGTTTTCCCCCAACCACTTTAAGTTCGAAAAGGATAAAGATTGGATTTTGTACTTTTCACAGTGCCTTGCAAGCACATGAAAAAAACTTCAATAAACTCTTAACTTGAATTGGTTTATGAAAAACAAAAAAAGTGAGAATACATGATTCCTACTAGAACGTGTGAGCACGTGATTGCTTGAGGGCAGAGATTTTTTAAACTGTTTTGAACATTCTTGTATCTTTGGAGCCTGGCATATTAATAAATATTAGCTGAATGAATTCATCTTTGAAAACGTGATGGGGAAAATATCCTTATTCCATGAAACTTTAATATTTTCTGATAATAAAAAAAAGCAACATGGAACTAATGCTCCTGACTTGTCCCCGTCAGTAGTTTTGTGGGTTTTTGTTTTTTTTTAAAAAAATATTTATTTATTTATTTGGGTGCGCCGGGTCTTAGCTGTGGCATGCAGGATCTTTAGTTGTGGCATGCAGGATCTAGTTCCCTGACCAGGGATCGAACCCAGGCCCCTTGCATTGGGAGCACGGAGTCTTAACCACTGGACCGCCAGGGAAGTCCCAGCATGATTTGGATGTTGCTATAATTTATCAGCTGATTCTTACTACGTTGCATTCAACTAAATCATCTGCTAACAAGCTTGACTTGACATTTCTTTGAAGAAGTCAGTGAAAAAGGAGTATATGGATTGTGGGAATTCAGTTTACAGTCAGACATCTCCGGGACGCAATCCCTGGGCAGAGCAGCATGTAGTTAATGCAGTCAGGGCGGGGCAGGCAGTGGGGCCTGCAAGGAGGTGCTGACGCTGTGAGTCAGGGATGGGTCCCAGGCTTTTGTGATTAACCAGCTGTGTGACTTTGGATCAGAACTTGTCTGGCACTTGCTTGTCTCATAAACACAATGTTCCTTTAGTTTTACCATTGGGGGGTTATTTCCTGACCATGTCAGCTGCCTCTGAAGGTCACCCTGACGGAGCAGAAAAAGATCTGGACTGGGGTCCAGGAGCCTTGAGACCTTGGGGTGACAGGAAGATGTCCCAGGACCTCAAGTTTAATATCAGGGACTTGGAAGTGCCTAATGCACAGATAAGAGGGGAGGTTGGCCCAGGCTAACCTCAAAATTGAGTTTATCGCCCTTTCAAACTGATGAAGCTGAGGCCTGAGGTCCAACCTAAGTAAAGATCTGGCCCCCAAAGATCTTGGGGAGATGTGATCCACATGCAGAATGGCAGTTAGTGAAGACAATCTACAAAGCAAGGGCAGCAGGAAATCTGAGGAAGATAGTACTTGAGATTCGATCCTTTACCCTGTGACAGGCTGCACCTGCATTTCATCATTCACTGTGTGGTGTTGCAGTGGTTACTTGCCCAAGACACTCGGACACAGCATTCCCGGACCTTGTTTTCTCTAGAATAAGGGATTGGAATAGGTACTCCTCCGCCTTCCTTTCAGGTCTACCGACCTGTGATTTAATTTTGCATCCCTGAAATCACAGGTGGCAGGTGCATTTTGACCTCATCCTCCCTCTTCGGTGCAGTCAGTTGGGAACTCTGTTGGGGGAAGGGCCACGATCGTTGCAAATCCCAAGGGCTGCAGGATGCCCACTGTGCAGAAGGCTTCTCAGCCTGGGGCTTCCTTTATCAGCACTGACGGGTTCAAAGAGAAACACGGTGCCTCCAGAGAACTTGCTGGATTGTTCCTGGTGGGACAAACTTGCAGATGTGATGCCCAAGAAGTGCCCCAGCTTGCCATGCATCCTCGACTGAGACTTTCCCTCGTGTGACATGTGTTGTTTCCACGGAGTGAATGGCTCCACATCCTGCTTAGTTTCCTCCTTCCTCTGCTGCCATGAAGCACTCTCACCGCGGGCCTCCTCTCTGCCTGGTCAGCACAACCAAGCTGGGGAGTGATTGCGTTAACCATGCTCCCCCAACTTCCCAACACCTCGTGTCTAGTAGGAATTCTGTTAATAAAAATGGTTAATGCCGTTCGTAATAACCATAGCAAAGTATTTTCAAAATGCTATGATCGCATAATTATTCATTTTTCCACTACAAAATGTCTAACAATAAATTGAAAATGCTGGATAATAATGTACAGGCATTTACTTGTGATTACTACTGGCTTTAAAAGTCAAGACTCTCGGTTGCAAGTGACAGAAACCCAACTCAAACTTGTGAAAGCAAAACAAGGAAAAACAAAGGGATTTTTTAGATCAGATAATTCAGGAGTGTTGGGGTGTAATGGTTTCAAGCTGGACTCTGTCCAGGGGCTCAGATGTCATCAAGACACTTGCTGTGTCTCTCAGCCTCACGTTCTCTCTGTGTTCGCCTCATTTCAAGTGGTTTCTCCCTAGCTGGTGACAGCTAAGTCTGACCTCCCCCTTCCAGCTAGTTTTCTATGCTCAGAAGAGCTGTTCCTTTCCTGATAATTCCAGCGAGGTCCTGGGAAAAGGTCACACGCTCACTCCTGAATCAGTCACTGTGACCCTGTCTGGAAGGCACCTTGGCAGGCTGGGCAGGGTCTGTGTCCACTGTGTCCAGAGCTGGGGACAGGGGTCACCCCTCAGAAGCACAAGGACACGGTTGGGAAGGGGTGGGTTCCCAAGTGGGTATTGGGCAGAGTGGGGACGTGCGTGGTTATGGGATGAGCGAAGCCGATGCCACCACGTTCCTGGGACGTGTGGTGCTCTCGGAGGAGCTGTGTTGATGTAGGTTGTCATTTCTTTGGCTTTTGCTGAGGAAGGCACATCCCGGGACCCTTCACATAGCTTCTAACTAGTCCCCTCAAGGCCTGAATTTGTCTTCTCGGCTCCCAGGTGTTTGCTGATCCCAAAGTTGATGCATTTTGTTAGAAATGTTTAAGAGCAGGTTTGGGGTGAAGTGGGAAAAGCCCTGGTTCTCTGGTGGGCCCCTGGCTTCACCTCGAGGTCTCCATTTTCATTGCTTGGTAACCTGGACCCGGTCATCTCTCTTGGGTGAGACGGGGTGATCCACTCAGTTTATTCTACCTTAGAGGGTTTGTGGGGATCAAATGAGATTATGCATGGGATGGTGCTTTCATAAGATGCAAATAGCCCCATCAGTAAAGGCCTGTGTTAAATAATTTAAACTAATACATAAATGGTATGCTTGTAAATATTTGTTTGAGTGAATGGACTGTATTTTAAATACTTTGTCCACTTTATAAAGCTTATGTTTATGTTCAGTCAGGATATCACCATGTATTTTTTTTTTTTTTTAAATTTTACCTGGCTTAGTATTTCAGTCACTGGGTTATTTCCAATCCTGAGTTTCATTTTTCAAAGAACCTACTTGACAGATGCCAAGTCGTTTATCATCAGAGGGTTCTTTTTCAGCTTTATTGAAGTATAATTGAGCAATTAGAGATATTTAAATTCAACATTTCTCCCCCCACCCCACATGAAATATATACATATGTATTTTATAGAATAAATTATATATATATATATATATGTTTATAGAAAAAGGAACTGAGGTATGAAGAATTTGGGCCCACAAGGATTGCAAACTATAGTCAGAAGGTCAACCCACATATAGGTTTTGTTGGGCGTGCAGAGTTTTTAAAAATATGTGAATGCTTTCAGGAGAAACTTGCATTCTCCAGTTTGTATCACCACCTGTTTTTGCTGCCTTGGGCAGGATGCGTGTGTGTCTAAACATCCATGGAAACCCCAGGAAACGCTCAGTGCCTCCTCGTCCAGTCCAACCAGCTGGGATGGGTATTTGGTTCACACAGGGGTTCTAAGAAAGTGGGAATTGGTTACAGACATTTAAACATTGCAGCATTCCATACAAAAACGTGTTTCTGGCTTTTCTTGAAAAAGGCAGAAGTCCAGGCAGCCTTAGGCAGGCGTGTCCACCCGGAGGGAAGTGGCCTGGGCTGGGTGAGGGCTGCCACCTTGATGTCTCCTGACGGTCCTGTGGGTCCTGGAGCTTGTGGCCTGAGCCCCTCAGAGCCGCCCCGGGAGAGAGGACAGGAGAGGGGCCCGCGGGTGACGAGGAACAAATCCAGAGACAGCACGGCTGCCGTTAGGGGGCCTGGCACCTGAGCCCCATAAACTGGTCGATTTCCTGCGTCACTCATATTGTTAGAAACATCAGCTTTTGCAGATGGGCTGAGGTCAAACATCAAAGCCACGGAACGGGCTGTCGGAGGGCAGGGACTACAGCCTTCGCTGTGGACGTCTGGGCTTGGATGAGAGCCAGGGGCAGCCAGGTGGCCCCACCTGGAGACACGAGGGCCCTCTGCTTCTCTTTTGGTCAAGACTGGCTTTCTTCACGTTTGTCAGAGAGAAAAGGTTGGCCAGGGAGGCTGGGGCTGAGTGAGGGACTGGAAACTCGGAAGGATGGAGACAAGGAGTCTTTGTCCTGACTCTCGGGAAGATCCTGAGTGTTTTGGGTTTGGGGGGCGGTGTTTCCAGCTGATAAAATCCTTGGAGGAGGAGAGGGAGCCACCTCGTCGGGGGTCACATCTCACCCTTACAGAGGGTAACGATTTGGTTGCTGCCGAGGAGCAACCTGAGATAGTTTGATAGGTGACGGTGTGGCTTAGCCCTGGGGGGGCACTTAAGGGGTCCTGTGAGCCAGGTAATGGACGCCCGCCCCGTGAACCGCCGGGTGCTCTCACCCCCTTCCCACCACCCTCGCCAGACGTCAGGTCCTGCTTCTGAAAAACAAACACTACACTGAGCCCTGCATACGGCTCACTGAGGTTCTGAGGAGAAATGAAGGGGTTCCACGGCTTTCCTGGTCCCTCCCCACTCTTGCTGTTCCTCTGTCCCTGTCACATCCCTTTCATCTAGGTCTTCTTGTTTTCTCTGATGTGCCTTCAAACTCAGACAGGTTGCTGCACCGTGGTGACCTGTTCTCTCCAGCAGGCCCATGGGTTACGGGGTTGGAAGGGTTAACTGCTGCTAGTTAGAAGCCCTCAGTTAACTAGTTAACTAGTACTTTCTGGGTGATGATTTGACTGCTGGCTTTCAAGGGTCCTCCTTGAGACACGGACCCCAGGGGAGAGACTTGCTTTTTGAACAAAAACAAAGCCAAACCCAGTATTTCTGTGTAGAGCCAGAAGTAAAAATCAAACACTGAAACGTAGAGTTAGAAAGTCTTGCCTGTAATGTCTGACTACAGGTGCTGTCTGTGGAGGGGTGCAGGTGGGGTGTGCGGGCGCGGCCCTGGTGACACCGGGGCCCACGGCTGTGCCTCGGGTGCTGGGGTGGCTGTGGAGACACCGGGCTGGATGCTGCCCCCCTCCCCCAAGCGCCAAGATCACGTCCCAGGCAGACATCCAGACCTCTGGGCAGGCTGGGGCAGACATGGGGACTGTATTCCCTGTTCCCCATGGAATAATTTGTAAATTCCACATTGCTCACTAATGCTTTTGTGTGAGTTGGTTCTTCTAGGGAAACTTGGAGGAAATGTTAAATTTCATGACACGCGTTGTTGGGGGTCCAAGGGGCCCGGGGGTGACCCTGGGTATGGGGGGAACAGGGACAGAGGGTAGAGGCCCCATGAAGAAGGACGTGTCTGGGGCCTGCAGAAGGATTGGGGCGGGGACTTCAGGGGCCAGGGAGGTCTCTGCAGACCTGAGAAGGCACCTCTCACCAAGTTCTCTCTCAGCCGCCCTTGACCTTCAGGACTTGAGGAAGCTGGACCAGATGGGACTTAAACGGGGTCCTAGGGGCCATGCTGCTGATGTCTGGAATCTGGTGGCCACACGAGCATTTTAAGGCTTCTCCCCCGCCCACCCTGGGTTTAGAAGGGCAGCTCCCTGACAGTGCTCTGAGCTGTCACTGCCCCAGGCCGCCTTCCAGGTCTGCAGACAGACGGGCCAGGGCCTGTCCACCCCACAGGACGGTTGTGAACAGTGCATGGGACAAGGGGTGTGGGCTGCCCAAGTGGATGTGCCGACCCAGCCAGGTGGCTGGGTGAGAGCTCTGGGGGTGCTCCCAGCCCCGAGATCCATCTCGGCTCTGGCCTACCGATGAACACAGCGGTTCCACCGGTTCTCCCCGACACGGCGGGGCTGACATTTGAATGTGCCCCTCCAACCCCGCACACCCAGGCAGGTGTTTCGCTGGAACCCGCTGCCTCCCCAGGATGAAGTGAGAACCTGCCCCATCTTGGGGGCCTGCCTAGGCCTCTTCCTCCTCTTCCCGAATCAGCAGCCTCTTCCAGGAACCTTAAAAAAATTCTTCTGCTTAACCATTTGGTCCTAGGTAAAGACAGAGTTAAGGGGGGGCGCCCCAGAAGCTGCCTCCCCCACCCCTAGACCCAAGTTGACCCCCCCCAGTCAGCCCGTATCCCCCCCGCCCCCCCCCCCCACCCCCCCGGCACACGCCTCCGTCACACACACATGCGTTTCTGGGCCACCAGCTTTGTGGCCACGCTCAGGGATGCCCTCCCGCTGCGTGAAAGGCTGGTTCCCCGTCAGAGCTCCCCCTGTTCTGGGTGGTCCTGACTCTGAGCTCAGTGCAGACTCTTATTCTCCTGGGCCACCTGCTCCTTTGGCCTCTGTCCTGTATGAGGGACATGCAAGCCTGGACCTCCTGCCCCTCTGCCCCAGAAACTGGTTGCAGGCCCATCCCCTTCTTGTGGCGAGGATGCATCCACCCCCACGTGGCACCCAGGAAGGTGTGGTGTCCGGCTGCTCCGTCTTGGAGGGCGGTCCAGATACCCCCCGTTGCATCACGGCTGTGCCGGGCCCCAGGCTCTCGGTTAGCCCAGCGGAGGGGCGGCTTGTTTCTCTGGCTAGATTGTAAGTTCTTGATCACTAGCTTGGACTCCTGGCAGCAGGAAGTGCCGGGGATGCTCATCCGTAGGTGTTGCGTGTGGTTGGCGAGCATTCAGTGATGCTGGTTGGAGAGGAAGGAGCGCAGGCTTCCCACGCTGCTGGGAAATGTTGGCCTTCGCGCTGCCTGGAAGCTGGGAGCACGTGAGGCCAGGAAGTGTGATTTGGATTCTAGTTCCTTTGCTGCCACTGACTAGCTGTGCGCCCTTAGGCATGTTTTTACGTGTCTCCAAAGGAACCAGTCACTCGGCCCCTGTCAGCCTCAATTCTCACCCTTTTGACTCTGGAATTAGACAAGGGGCTTTGTAAGGTTCCCTGCAGGCTCCAGGTTGGGACCAGGATCCTCAGAGGCCAGTGCCAGCACCATGCCGCTCCCACTGGGCATCTGGATAGATGTAAATGGATGCTGTCGCTAAGTCAATCGGGTGCTGTTAGAAGCATCATTCCTTCTATGAGGGAGGGAAGGTCCAATGCTAAGAGACCTAGGGAATTCCGTGTGAACTGAGTCAGGGGATGGGATGGGGTGGGGGCGGAGGAGCTCCAAAGGTGACAGCTTGTTCACTGTGACTGGCTTTTAGGGAGGCGCGGTGGGTGATGGGAGTGAGCAGGGCGATGGATGGGTGGAATTGAATTCTGAATTCTGCAACGGCTCCCGTCCATATGACAAGTTCAACATAAACTCCATAGAGAAAGAGAAAAAGCTGCTTCCTGAGCTTGCTTCGATGAGGGCTCCTGCTGACGTCCCCGAAGTGCAAATTCTGTGCCTCAGAAGGGCTCAGGGGCGGGGCTCTCCGGGCAGATTTAGGACGTCACCCTCGTGGATGGCAAGAGTGCACACAGATAAGAAGTAAGGTTCAGGCACTTGTTCTGGAGGAGAAGCACCCCCGCATCTTTCGGCTGCTTCCTATGGCGTCTCTGTTGGTTCCTCCCCGCTCGGTCCTCTTTCCTGTGTTTCTGGGCTGATCCTGACCCAGGCCCAGTTCTGGGGATCCTTCTATCCAGTGTGATGGGTACCCTGTGCTCACCGAAAGCACCGAGGCGCCATGTTTTTGTTTTCTGTTTTCCTGCCGAGTCCTTGCAGTTGGTCTCAGTGGGTCTCTGCCTGGTTTTCTCCATGTAGCCCCGCCGGCCTCGCAGGCCCTGAGCCTCCAGCTTGTGTGTGGAGGACACTGAGCCCCGACCTGACTTCTCGGTCGCCTTGGCAGGAACGTGCTGGCCCTCCCTCCAGAGCCCGGCATGAGTGGATGGTTGCTGTAAACGTCACACTGCCCACCCAGCCCCGCAAAGCTGCTCTTAACCCGACCACGGCAGCTAGACTGACGTGCCAGGACCTCGGCCTCTCTGTGGACCTGGGCTGATGCATCTGCTCGCCCGGCTGGCAGGTCGGCTTCTTCCTTTCCCTTCCCAGAGGCTCGAGTTACCGAAGGGACATGACATTTTGGGTCCACGCTGTGCTGAACAGTGAAACTGCCCCCAGGAAGGAGGCCCCTCAAGCAGGAAAGGCTTCCCAAACTCTGCCCTGCTGTTGTGGGAGGCTGGCGTGAGCTTTATCTCTAAGGGTTCAGAGCTTTAAAAACAAATAAGTGGAAAATAAAAGTAGCTGATGACTTCAGAAACAATCCAATGAAAAAGAAAGGGAAGATCACCTGATTTCAGAGAAACTTACTACCCACCAGCCAGTGGGGTCTGGAGACATAAATACTGTTGTAGCCAGAGGGGGCGTGTTTACGTCGGCCGGGAACATGTGGGGGTTGGGGTGGGCCTTTCATCATTTTTACGTCTGGATCCCCTGGCCATTGTACCTTTATTTGGGGCCAGGGTGAGCCAGAATATTCATGGAAAACAGCTCGTTGGGTAGGATTTGCAAACTAAGCGAGTGTAGTTCATCCTCCTTTTAGTTGTTTTCTCTAACCAGACAGACATGAAATAACTGTCTACCTAACGCAGACCTGTGGGATCCTCGGTAGGAAGGCGGCCAGGAGTTGCCCAGCTCTGTTTGGGGCCAAGCTTGTCCTCACAGCGTCCCCGCCTCTGCTGATGGGGGCTCGTTCCACGTTTGCTGGCTCTTAGGCCTGTTTTTGAGCCCAACGTGGGTCTCCCCACCCCCCCCAGCTGGCCCTCTCCTACTTGTTAGTTTTCATTGCCCCCCGCAAGGCCACATGGAATTAAATCCTGGTGTCAGTTGTGGTTCTCTGGAAATCAAAGCCAGAGGCAGAAGGAAGACAGGGGCGGGATACCAAGGAGTGAGGGAGCGGTCCACAGCAGGGAGCTCCGTGCTCAGAGCCGCTGACTTCCCAACCTACGGGACCGTGCCAGCCAGACCCCCACCCGCTGCGGCCATGTGGACACTGGTGGTGTCGGTGGCGGCCTCTCCAGGGCCTGGACCACTGTCCTGCTGTGCCTGCACCGGGTTGGTTGGGTCACAGGGGACCATAGTTCTTTGGAGCTGGAAAGTGGACACAATAATGATGCCAGAACAACAGGGGCGAGCTGGGGCAGGCAGCCACCCTCCTCGGGGCCCACGAAGAGCCGGCTCAAGGATTCAGGCCTCGAGCTCTGCAGAGGTGCCCGAGAGAGTCTGACACAGCTTTGTCCACACGATGGGCTGGGCTGAGGGTTTGTCCACTGTCCCAGAAGATAGTTATCAAGTCCCTGGGCGGCCATGGGGAGCCCAGCCGGCCCGGGTCTCTGCTCCCCTGGAGCTCGTAGTTTAGGACAGCAGACACCCACTTAGCAGATAATTGAAGAACAACCCAATTTCAGTCGCGGTGCTATGGAGAAACCCGGTGAATGGTGGCAATCAGGGAAATGTCCCCACTGGGTTACGCTGAAAGAGACTAAAGTACGGGCAGAATTGGTCAGGCCTGGCTGCGTGGAGGAGGGGCACGAGGGGGAGGGGAACAGGCAGGGCAGGCCTCGGGATGGAGGGCGCCCAAGGTGATAAGAAATGCGGCCACGTGTCGGGGGCACGGGGTCCAAGGGGAGGACTGGGTGGAGGCTGGGGCCAGGTGGCCAGGGGTCCCAGGCTTCAGTGATTTCAGCATTTGGAGCAGTGTCCCCACTGCCCGCTGCTGCCTGTAGTAGCTTGGATGCGGCAGGGCGGGCAGGGCAGCCTTCAGGATGCTCCCGGGAGTGCCGTGCAGTGGGGGGTCTAGGTGCTTTGGTTTGGATGGAGGGAGTCGAGATGGGGAAAGTGGTGGGTTGGGAATATATTTAGGAGGCGGGATGGGCAGAGTTCAGCAGCATCGGTGGGGGGCGGGGCGGGGAGAGTCCGGATGAGCTCCAGCTGAGGGCATGAACAGGCTTCTCTGCAGAGGTGTGACCTTCTGTGGGGTGAGCAGGCTGGAGCGGAGGAGCTGTTTGTGTGCTGGGAAGAGACAGATGCTGCGTGGTTGGCTTGGGATCTGCAGAGCCTGGGGTGATGTGAGGGCAGCAGGTGGGTGACCTGCAGAACTGGAACTTGGAGCAGAGATCTGGCCCTAAGATAGAACCTGCTTGAGGCGGTGGGTGTGGACGAGACCTCAGAGGGAGACTCGGAGAGAAGAGGAGGGGGTGCAGGACGGAATCTCGGTCCAGCACGTGCAGGAGGAGGAACTGTCGAAGGAAAGGAGGCCGGAGGCTGAGAAGGTGAAAAAGGGAGGGGTCTCTTGGGAAGCCCGAGGGGAGAGTGTTTTGAGAAGGAACAAAATGGTTCCCTGTGCCCACGGCTTCTGAGAGGCCAAAGGGGGCAAGACGGACAGGCCGCAGCTTCATCCACGAGCAAGTGTTTGCAGGCCTGCAGGACAGAGAAGAGCAGGGGGTCAGGGAGGTGCTGGGGAAACACAGCTGCGAGCCTGGGTGCCTCCGGGAGAGGCTGAGAGGAGATTGGGGAGCTCCTGCCCCTGCCCCAGGGAGGCTGTCCCTGTGGATGGGGTGGGAGCTCGTATTTGGAGGCGTCTGGTAAGTTTCGTGATTTGGAGATGCAACAGGAGCATAACCAGCTCCCAAATATTCACAGTGAACGCCCCCCTCAGAAGTTGACCCCCTAAGCCGGCCGCTGGGGGCGAGTGCTCGCTTTCTCGGGTCTGTCTCCAAAGGAAATCAGAGCAAGAATAAACCTGATGGGACCTAATTAAACTTAAAAGCTTCTGCACAGCAAAGGAAATGATCAACAAGACAAAAAGACAACCTAGGGACCAGGAGAAAATATTTGCAAATGATGCGACCGATGGTGGGTGAATTCTTCTAGGAGGGTGTAGACTGTCCTCTGCTGGCCTCGTCCAGAAGCCCCGCGAGCCCTGGCCGACCCCCCGCCCCCTTGCCGCCTTCAGGGAAGAAGACAGAGCTCTGGCAAATCTAGGAACTTAGCCTCTTGGCAATGGGAAGGTGTAGCGTGCTAAGTCCCCACAGCGGTGCCATCTGTGGTAGTTAAGTGCTCAGTATTGTCACTTGGGTTGTTCCTGCTCTAGGGTTTTACTACGTCTGCTCCAGGGGTTTGGCGACGCTGTCCTCTGGGGACTCGGGCTCACGCTGGGGGTACAGCGGGCCCCGGGTGCTGCCCTGCAGGACATCGGCTTGGCTCCTGGCTCTTTCTCCAAGCTGAGTTTTCCCTTGTGAAAAACAGGGTAGCTTGACTAGATGATTTCTAAGGACCCTTCCAGCTCTGTGTCTGTTGTAGCCCGGGGGCACATTTCCCTGAGCCCTGCGGGCAGTGGGGGGAGCGGGTGACCCTGCCTGGTCAGAGCGGGAGCTGGAGGTGAGTCTGCTGGGAGACACACACGCACACACCTACTTCCAGGCCCCCAAGTTCCTGCTTCGGGCCACCTGGGGCCCCTCCCTCCTCAGCTTCCCTCCCACCCAGCGGGAGCCCATTTCCAAACGTTCCCCTGATGCCCTCGGCTCAGATCACACCCTCTGCCCCCTTGTGCTTCACGGCAAAGGCAGGAGACTTGGGAGCCTCTCGCTCACTCGGCTGGTTCCTGCCGGTCACGCCTGCCCCATCCCTGAAAAAGCCTGTCTCTGGTGCCCCCTCTCATCTGCATCTTCTCTCCCCTTTCACAGCCAGATTTCTTGAAAGCAGTCTGTACATTCACTGTCTCCCATCTCCCCACCCCACTCAGACCCCTCCCCCAAGGTCCCATCCACGTCCTTGGGAGCCAAGGCCAGCGAACACCAGTGTTTCTGGCCCTCCTCGCCCAGCTGGCCGGTCCTCACTCCGTCCCTGGCTTGGTTCCACTCCAGGTTCCTGGGTTCTCTCTCCGGCTGGGCGCTGGTTCCCAGCCTTGACCTTGGGTCCTGCTGCCTCTGCTTGTCCTTGGGCTCTGTCCATCCTCGGCAATTTTCTGTGTTGCTCCCGCACTTTCCCTGTTCTAAAGGGGACGGGGACAGAGGCAGGAGGCAAGGGCAGAGCAGGGAGGTGTCTTAGGTGGGTTGGCTGAAAAGCCCAAACTGGAGGGGCTTTGGCCCCCTTTTCTCGTTGGGAGCTGTGGGAGGGGTGGGCGCAGGGCAAGGGGTGGGCGCGGGGTGGAGGCTTTGTGAGATGGGGATGCAGGGATGGGGATGGGGATGCAGGGCACAGGCACAGAGCATCTGTCAGCTCCTGGGGGGCATGGGACCAACCCAGACGCGCAGGGAGAACCTGAGAGCCTTGCTGGGGAGTTTGCTCTAGAGGCGGATTGGGGTGGGGGGGTTATACTGTAACTGTGACAAGGGGATCCCAGGAGGCCCACAGCACCAGCAGGGGCCGAGGTGGGCTGGATCAGCAAGGGGAAGTGTGTCCGCAAGCTCCTTCTGAAGGAAAGGTCTCATTTTCCAGCTGGATTCCAGGGCCAGGCCCAGACCACCTTGCGACATGAAGCAACCAGTGCACAGCCGGGACCCGATCCAAGGTGAAGACCAAGGCCTCAATGCCTTGAGGGCCCCGGCACCTGTTCAAGCCCAGAGGCCCTCCTGGAGGGGAGCGGGGGTGGGGAGAAAATGGGGAACCTTATCTACCCCCAAAAAGTCATCTACCCCCAAAAAGTCATCCAAGTCACTCATTTAATTGGGTGGGGACGTGGTTACATAAATTGTCAAGTGGGAATATCCAAGTGGTTCCCCCGGCGGGTGGGGTGGGTAAAGAACCCACATTTTCTTTGCACACTTGAGTACAGTATAGAGGGAGAAATTTATAAATTTTGCAAGAAACTTGAAGGGACCTTTAAAATGCTTTAAAATATACATCTGTAATGATGATAAAAGTAAAGTCTGTGGGTCGACATGAAAAGCCCCATAAGATGTAATATTAAGTGAGAAAAGAATACAGCCTGCGTGTTTGATTTTGACCAGGGAAGATTTTAGGCATTTGAGTGAAATCCTGGGAAAAAGCCCAGGGACAGGAAGGCACCGCTGGGGCAGGAATCTGTGTGGATTAAAAAAGGTTTCATTTTGTTTAGTATTAATAAAATGAAATTACTAATAACATTCATGTTATTAATTATGATAAGCTTTAGAATAAATAATGAATAAAAATCATATTTTCATTTTCTTCCCAGTGGGGTAGTCTGCCCCACACTTCTTTTTTCTCTCCCTGGAGCTAGTGTTTCTGTTTAAAATCAGAATATGATTTTCAATAGCCATTGCTTTTAAAATGTCTTTCTTAGAAAGCATAAAACTGATTTCCTTTTACTCTGAAATGACATACGCATTTGGAATGTAAAGCAGTCAGTAGAATAGAAAGTGTAGTGTGATCTCATTTACGTAGAACAATCGGTGGTCTCAAGCCCAGGCACCACCTCGCAGCCATGAACTCCTCAGTGCGTTGCCTGTCTCCCTGTGTTTCAGTAGACTTGCTTCTTTTGTAAAATTTTTATTATGAACGGTATTAGTTATCTGTTGCTGCGTGAAGATCACCCTGACCCTCGGGGGCTCTAAACAGCATTGGGCGTCTGTTGTCTCGTACTGAACCTGGGAGTGGCTTGGCCTAAAATCCTCGAGGTTGTGGTTAAGACCTTGGCCTGCACTGCAGGTACCTGGGGCTGGGGGTCCAGCTGTGCCCACCACCAAGCCCACAGCTCCTCCTGAATTTTGTTACAGTCGCGCCTGGTTCCACATTCCATCACTGGGTAACAAATGCCCCCCCCCCCAACTTTAGACGCCGAAAGCGACAATTTCAGGACGTCTCACTCACATGACGGGTGTGAGTGGCCGCGTGGTCTCTCCACAGGGCTGCCACAGTGATGTCCCCCTGGCCTGGCTGCTGGCTTCCCCAAGAAGACTGGTCCAGGAGAGCTCGGGGGAAGGCCAGAGTGGCTCTCATGACCTAGCCCTGGAGGCCACTCGATGTGATGCGTACGGCGTCTTGCTGGTTCCACACAGGCCCTGCTCGCTGTGGAGCGGGTGTGCTCAGGGCACCAGCGTCAGGAGGACAGGGGCGCTGGGGCCCCGTGATACACGTCCTCTCCACATGCAAGATGCGCCCATCGCTTCTCAAGGCCCTTAAAGGTGTTGCCCCATTAAAGCATCTCAGAAAACCCAGGATCTCGTTATCGAAATCAGGCCCGAGTGTAGTTGTGGCTACTCAGGTTGGCTCCCCCGAATCTGAAGATCTGTGATTTAAAGAGATGAGTCATGTGCCTCCCCCACACAGAACACCCGATGCTGGGAGATAGTAGGAAAGACACGCAGTCGTTCCTGTCCAGAGAGCGAGGAGACGGGCCACACACGGCCATGTCGTCCCACCGCAATCCCGAAATCCTCTGGGGCACGTTGAAAAGGTTACGTTAATGGGACTTGGCCCTGCTCCTGCCTGGGATGCGTCTCCTGGCCTCGCGGCTGTGGCCTCTGACTCCTGTTTCTTCTTTCCCGGGAAAGCAGACTGTGTTTGCAACCGAGTAGTTTCCCATGTTCCTGTCTATCAGTGACTGAGGTTCAAAGGCCCCTTGTCATCTGGACGCCTCTGTCCCTTTCCGTCCAGCAGGTGGTGGTTCTGCCAGAGCAACTGTCTTCGAGTCTCTGTGGGTCTCGGCCTCAGCAGGTTTATCCCCTTGGACAGAAGTCACACACCCCCGTCTTCAGGACAGGCCTTCTCCACCCCCGGCTGTGGCTGAGACCCCGGGGAGGCAATGCCTTTGAAGCCTGCAGTAGTCCCTGACAGACAGCTCAGGGCTGAGCAGTTCTGTGAGGCCAGAACAAAGGATTTTGAGTTAAACTCCAGGCCTCATCTTTACGCCATGTTTTCTAGACAGGGCCCTGGATCTGATCATTGTCCAGAAGTGATTTCTCAATTTTAGCCTCCTGTGCATCTGGAGAGCCTGGGGATTTTCAGACCCAACAATTCCTGGCTTCTTCCTGTTGAGGAGTCCTTCCTTTAGCTTATCTCTGCCAGTTGCATTTTAGTGTGAGCAGAAAGGAAAAAAAACCAGTGTCCCTTCAAAGTTCAGCCAGATGACGTAGTCCCTGAGGCCCATTCTATCCTCTCCACATTCTGTGGCTGACAGTGTTGACAGAGCATCTGCCACCAGGTAACCTGTGGTCTCCAGGAACGTCCTCCTCCTTTTCCTCCAGCCCCCCTGGGCCCTTCTCAGATGTCTCCAAGCTTTGCCAGCAGTTCCTTCAAAGCCTTCTAGGCTCTCAGGAACTCCCCGGAGCCCTTGCAGCTTCCCCTACGTCTCGGGGTTCTGTCTAGGAGCCCCTTCCACGTGCCCATGCCCGTGAGCTCTCATTCTCTGCCTGGCAGATTAACCAACACTGGGGCGCTTGACATGGCACCTGTTTGCTCTCTCACTCACTTTCTGTAGGTAGGGACTGGGGGAGGGCTGAGCTGGTGGTCCTGCCCAGGGTCAGTGGGGGCAGCAGTCATGTGAAGGCTTTCCTGGGTCCACTGGGTCCAGTGGCGAGAAATCCCTCCCCCCCCGCACGGGCTGGCAAGTTGCTGCTGGCTGTTGGCAGGAGGCCTCAGTTCCTGGCTGCGTGGACCCCTCCACGGGGCTGCACGAGGGTCCTCCAGCATGACTGCTGGCTTCTCTCAGGCTGGGTGAGGACTTGTCTTCTGGGAGCTAGACTTGTCCCTTCTGCAGTGACGGGCTGCCCTGCGTACTGCGAGTGGAGCCGTGCGGTGGGACACGAGCGCCGGAAAGCAAGTGTGTCGGGGCCTCCTTGGAGGCTGCAACCACACAAAATGTGGGATCGGAGAATATATAGTCATGGAACTTCCCTGTCGGTCCAATGGTTAAGACTTCGCCTTCCAGTGCAGGGGGTGCGGGTTCAATCCCTGGTCGGGGAGCTAAGATCCCACATGCCTCGTGGCCAAAAATCCAAAACATAAAACAGAAGCAATGTTGTAACAAATTCAATGAAGACTTTAAAAAATGGTCCACATCAAAAAAAAAAAAACTTTAAAAGAAAAAAAGAAGAATATAGTCATACACACGTATTCATGCAAAACCCACCCCAAACAGAAGAGCACCTGTGCACGCACATGCCTGTGTAGAGTAAAAGAATAATACAATGAAAAATGTGTGCTCTCCGCCAAGCATGAGAAATAGAACATGATCAATAACTTTAATGCTGAAGCCTCTGTCCCCCTCTCTTTTTTCTTTCCTGAAATGGGAAGCAATTGAATCTTGTGGTTATATTACCTCGGCCTTCTTTATAGTTTCTTTGAGGGGTAATATTCAAAGTATTTAACAACCAGGATGATGTGTGGGCACTGACCCTTGGGATGAGGCCATAGATGCCCAGCACGGCCACACGGGAGGTCCCGCCAGTGTCACCCTGGGGACTTGTGTCAGTAAACAAGATGTGTTCTAGTTTTGGATGTTTTTATTTGGCTTTTCTCATTTACTGTTACATTTCCGAGCTTTGTTCATGCGGAAGCACGTGGGTGCAGTTCATTTTCATGTGAACCGCGTGGTGGATAGCGTTCCGTCGTGTGAAAATACCTGATTTTTTTTGGCACTTTCCCCTCCTGTGGCCACTATGTTCTTTTCACTGTTTTCCCCTGCTGTTAAAAGAATGCTGGTATGAACCTATCTGTGTGTGTCTCCTGGTATAATTGTGCAGGAATTGCCCTGGTACCTGCCTAGCAGGGAAATTCCTGGACCTCAGAATACGTGTGTTCAGCTGTCGAAGGTGATGCCGAGCTCTCTCAGAGTGGACACAGGAATTTATGCCATCACTACCATTTAAGACAGTTTTCTTTGCTCAACATCTTGGTATTGTTAACTTTTTTTTTTTTTGGTCTGATGGATGTAAAATGGTAACTTAGGTTTTCTTTAATTTCCGTTTCTTGATTAATAATGAGAAAGATCATCTTTTTGTATTTTGGGTTTTGGTTATTGCTGTTTCTTCTGTTTTGATGTCAGTTTATGGCTTTTGCTTGTTTTCCTATTGGGTTGCTTCTCTCTCCCTCTCCCCACCCCTAGGCCATCCACGTCATGTTCCTCAGATAATTGACATTCAAATTCAATGACTCAGTGATGTCAACAAGTGACATCAGCGCCTGGTCTGTCTGTCCCGTCCGCCATTTGCGCAGTGTCTGCTGCGCTCAAAGGGGCCTCCTCAGGGTGCACAAGTAGTAGCTGCAGTTCCGAGCCTCACGTGCCCGCTCTGCACCTGCAGAAGCCGTGGAATGTGGTTTATGTGGCCGTGTCAGAGCGTGAGCTCTTGGAGGCCACGGGTTACTGCCTGTCTGGTCAAGGGTGTGTTTCCTGAACTTAACACCTGTGGTGCATTGTGAGTGCCCAGGGCGCGTGTGTTGTAGGGATGAGAATTGCTTTCCCGGGAGATGCTGCCTCCCTGGCCGCAGGGCTGCTTCCCCAGCAGTCATGGCCAGGGAGGGTGGCAATGAACAGGGCGGATATCACTTCGCCCCAGAGCTGTTGGGACTTTACATCTCCACGTTCTGTAAAAGATGGAAGAGGGTCAATGCAGAATCCGAGCCAGAGAGGGAGCCACAGTGTTCCGAAGGCAGCCTTGCTTTCCCTGTACAGCAGGCAATGTGCCAAAAACTTGCCCCGGGTGACCCCTCCCATCCCGTGTTCCCCTTGGTGTCCTGGTGGGTCTGGTGCCCTGGGAGCATGGTGGGTGGTGCTGATGCGGGGTGTGGCCAATGGCAGCAGGGCGGGGCACCGGGCACGCTCTCTGCACTGACCAGTGTCTTCAGCAGAATGTTTTCCTGCTCCATCTAGTAGTTTCCATTTTCCAGCTCTTTATTCTCTGTGAGGACCCACTCCCTCTACGACCGTGGCCATCGGAAGTCCCGCATCTTTTCACCAGATCCACAGCTTGCCTCAGTGTCTGAGGGCTCTCCCCTTGCACCAGTCAGGATTTGCAAGTCCTGAGTCTCCAGGAGCAGGTTTTCCCCAGACACTCCAGGGATCTGAAACCCAACACAGAGGAGGGTCCTTTCTTACAGAGAAGAGACCCTTCGGTGTGCGTGTAGGAGAGTCTGTCTTTTTGGTTTTTGTCACCTCTGAGGACCGACAGCAATTGTATTGAAAAACATGGGGGATGGATTGGAACAGGGAGCAGTTTTCCGGAAGGAACACCCATGTCTTCCGAACGTGATCTGACGTGATGCAGGAAATAATTTATGGCGACTGCACACCTAGATGTCCTATACGGTAGGGCAGGCCAAGTCTTTTTTTGCTCAATTTCCCTAGTTTTATTGAGGTGTAATTTTATAAAATAAACTGCATCTGCTTTAAGAGTATAAATTGGTGAGTTTTCACATATGTATTTATCCATGATACCATTGCCACAACCAAAATAATGAGCATATTCATCGCCATCCAATGCTCCTTTATATCTCCTTGTAATCCATTCTCAGGCAACCACTGATCTGTTTTCTGTCACTGTAGGCCACTTTGCATCATCCAGAAGTTTATATAAATGGATGTCAGTAGTTTGTTGCCTTTTTTATTGCTGAGTAGTATTCCATTTTACGGGTGTACCATGATTGATTGATTCACCTGGTAACGGACGTTTGGTTATTCTCCAGATTTTGGCAACTTCAAATAAAGCTGCCATAAACACTCGTGTCCCAGTCTTTGTTTGGACGTATGATTTCATTGTCTTGGTTAAATACTTAGGAGTAGAATAGCTGGGGCATAGGGTAGTTGTATGTTCAACTTTTTAAGAAACTGCCAAACTGTCTTCCAATTGGTTGTACCTTTTCACATTCCCACCAGCAGGGTAAGAAAGTCCTAGCTGCTCCACATGCTTGCCAATGTATATAGTCTTTTAATTTTGGCCATTTTCTTGAGTGTGTAGTGATATCTCATTTATTAATAGTTTATGTTTCCTTAAGGACTGATGACAGAGTCTTTTCATGTGTTCTTAATGCTATTCATGTATTCTATTTGTGGAAATGTCTGTTACAATATTTTGCCAATTAAAAAAAATTAAGTTATTTGTCTTATCATTGAGCTGTCAGAGTTCTTTACATATTCCAGATACAAGTCCTTTGTTGGATATTTGTTTTGGAAATATTTTCTCCTAGTCATTGGCTTGTCTTTTCATTTTCTTAATATTTTGAAGATCAAAAGATTTGAGCTCTGATGAAGTCAATTTTGTAATTTTTTTCTCTCCTGGTTTCTGCTTTTGATGCTCTGTTTAAGAAATCCATGTTAAACATTACTAAGTTTTTCTTTACTGCTTACTAAGTTTTTCCTTTCTGTTTTCTTTTGGAAGTTTTATGGTTTATATTTAGGTCTTTGATCCATTTTGAGTTAAGTTTTGTATGTGGTGTGAAGTGAGGATGGAGATTAATTTCACTTACTTATTTTTGTATCAATATATATGACCTTGGGACTTCCCTGGTGGCGCAGTGGTTAAGAATTCACCTGCCAATGCAAGGGACACAGGTTCTATCCCTGGTCCAGGAAGATCCCACATGCTGTGGAGCAGCTAAGCCCGTGAGCCACAACTACTGAAGCCCGTGCGTCTAGAGCCCGTGCACTGCAATGGAGAGTAGCCCCCTCTTGCAGCAACTAGAGGAAGCCCATGCATAGCAATGAAGACCCAATGCAGCCAAAAATAAATAAATAAACAAACAAACAAACAAATAAATAAATAAATAAAAAATATATGGCCTTGTGATCAATCCAGCACCATTGTTGGAAAGATTATTCTTTTTCCAATTGGCTTGCCCGCATGTTTGTATTTCTAAGTCTCCATTGTTTCATTGATCTATACGTTTATCTTCATGCTGATACTACACTGTCTTTTCATTCATTTTTGCTCTTTATTACTTCTGATTATGTTTAGATTTAATTGCTTTTGTTTCTGCAGTTGTTGGTGGCTTGTTCTATAAATGCCGATTAGTTCAAGTTGGTTGACATTGTTGCTCAAGTCTTCTCTGCCCTTATTTCCTTCCAAGCTGCTGACTTTCAGTGATTGAGAGTGGAGTATCAGAGTCTCCAGCTGCAATAGTGGATTTTTCTATTCTCCTTTCAGTTCTATCTGTTCTTGCTTCATGTATTTTGAGACTCTGTTTTTAGTATTTAGAGCTCCTCTGTCCTCTTGAGGAATTGACACACTTATCACTATGAAGCAACCCTCTTTATCCTTGGTAAGATTATTTGATATGAAGCCTGCTTGGTCTGATAGTAATATAGCCATTTCTGCTTTCTTTTTATTAATGTAATCAGAGTATATGTTTTTATATCCTCTTACTTTGAACTTATATATGTTTTTATATGTAAATTGTTTCTTGTAGGCAGCACATAGACAATGCTTTTCCTTCCTCATTCTGACAATAACTGATTTTTAAGTGGGGGTGTTTAGACCATTTACATTTAATGTGATGAATGACTTGGTGGGGTTTAAATCTGTTATCTTGTTTTCAGTTTTCTCTTCATTGTCTCATTTTGCCCCCATTTCTTGTCTCCTTTTGGTTTAACTGAGTAATATTTTTGTGATTCTGTTTCATCTCCAATATCACTTTATTAATGATAATCTGTATAGTGTTTGCTTAGGGTTTACAGAATACATCCTAATAACAGTCCACCTTCAACTAGTATAAAAACTTTGTGCACAGTGTAACAACTGTGACAGGCTGGAAGCTTGTGTCCCCCCAAAAGTCATATGTTGAAGCTCTAACCCTCAGTGTGATGAGAGGTAATTAGGTTAGATGAGGTCATGTGAGTGGGACCCTCATGTTGGCTTTAGTGCCCTTGGAAGAAGAGACCCCAGGGAGCTTGTGCTGTCTCTCTCCACCTTCGTACACTGAGGAAAGGTCATGTGAGGACACAGTGAGAGGGCAGCCTTCTGCAAGCAGGAAAGAGAGCTCTCACCAGAACCTGACCTTGCCGGCACCCTGATCTCGGATTTCCAGCCTCCAGAACTGTGAGCACATAAGTTTCTGTTGTTTAAGCCCCCCAGTCTGTGGTACTTTGTTATGGCAGCTCAAGTTGACTAAGACAATAACCTTACGATTGCACATTTTCATTTTCCCTCTCCTAGTCTTTGTGCTGTTTTATACATTTTACTTCCAGATAGGTTATAAACTGCACAACGCACTATTATATTTTGCTTTAAACATTCAGTTATTTCTTAAGGAAAATTTAAAGCATAAGCAATACTGTCATATTTGCCCACATGTTTACAGTTTAGTATGGTCTTCATTCTCTCTGTAAATTCAGATTTCCATCTGGTATCATTTCCCTTCTGCCTGAAGGACTTTTTTTACTTTTTCATATAATGTTGTTCTGGTGATGAACTATTTCAGATTTTGTTCGCCTGAAAAAAATGATCTTAATTTTGCCTTTGCTTTTTTTTTTAAAATAAACTTATTTATTTATTTATTTTTGGCTGCGTTGGGTCTTTGTTGCTGTGTGTGGGCTTTCTCTAGTTGCAGTGAGCAGGGGCTACTCTTCATTGCGGTGCGCCGGCTTCTCATTGTGGTGGCTTCTTTTGTTGCGGAGCATGGGCTCTAGGCACGCGGGCTTCAGTAGTTGTGGCACACGGGCTTAGTTGCTCCGTGGCATGTGGGATCTTCCCGGACCAGGGCTCGAACCCATGTCCCCTGTGTTGGCAGGCGGATTCTTAACCACTGCGCCACGAGGGAAGCCTTGCCTTTGCTTTTGAAAGAGATTCTCCTTGGAGTAAAATTCTGGGTTGATAATTTTTGTCCTCACAAGGCTTTGAGGATGTACTGTATTCTGGCTTACATAGTTTCTGCCAAGGTGTCTGCTGTCATTTAAATCTTTACAGGCAGACCTTGTTTTATTGCACTTTGCTTTATTGTGCTTCACAGATACTGCATCTTTCACAAATTGAAAGTTTGTGGCAACCCTGCATCCAGCAAGTGTATTGGCATCATTTTTCTAACAGCATTTGCTCACTTTGTGTCTCTGTGTTATATTCTGGTAATTTTCACAGTATTTCCAAACTTTTCATTATTATGCTATTTGTTGTGGTGATCTGTGATCTTTGATGTTACTGTTGCAAAAAGATTATGACTAGCTGAAGGCTCAGATGGTGATTAGTATTTTTTTTAGCAGTAATGTGTTTTTAAAGTATGTACATTGTTTTCTTAGACATGCTATTGCACACAAAATACGCTGTAGTATAGCAGCATAGTGTAAACGTAACTTTTTTTTTTTGCCGTGCCACGTGGCATGTGGGATCTTAATTCCCCGACCAGGGATCAAACCTGTGTCCCCTGTGGTGGGAGCGTGGAGTCTTAACCACTGGACCGCCAGGGAAGTCCCATATAACTTTTATATGCACTGGGAAACCAAAAAATGCATGTGACTTGCTTTTTTGCAGTATTTGCTTTATTGCAGTGGTTTGGAACCAAATCTGCAATATTGCCAAGCTCTGCATATTCCTCTGAACGCTTTTTGGTCTGGTTGCCTTTGAGATTTTCTCTTCATGACTGATTTGAAACAGTTGATTGTGATGTCCTATGGTGTAGGAGGTGAAAGTTCATTGAGCTTCTTAGATGACCTAATAGTTTCCATCAAACTTGAAAAATTTTTAGCCATTATTTCCTAACATTTTTTTTCTGTCAGCCAGTAACCTCTGCTCTTTTCTGGGATACCAATTACATCCATTAGGTGACTTGAAGAAGTACAGCTAACTGGTGCTTTGTCTAGTTTTTTAAAGTCTTTTTTTCTTTCTGGTTCTATTTTAGATAGTTTCTATTGTTACCTATTCTAGTTCATTTATCTTACTTTCTGCAGTGCCTAGTCTGCTATTAATCCCATCCACTGTATTTTTAAATTAATTAATTAATTAATTTTTGGCTGCCTTGGGTCTTTGCTGCTGCATGTGGGCTTTTCTCTAGTTGTGGTGAGTGGAGACTACTCTTCGTTGTGGCACACAGGCTTCTCATTGCAGTGGCTTCTTGTTGCAGAGCACGGGTTCTAGGCGCACAGGCTTCAGTAGTTGTGGCACGTGGGCTTCAGTAGTTGTGGCTCGTGGGCTCTAGAGCGCAGGCTCAGTAGTTGTGGCACACGGGCTTAGCTGCTCTGCAGCATGTGGGATCTTCCCGGACCAGGGCTTGAACCTGTGTCCCCTGCATCGGCAGGCGGACTCCCAACCACTGCGCCACCAGGGAAGCCCCTTTTAAATGTTTTTGAGCCTTGTTCTGGGATGCCGTCAAATTACTTGGAACATTTGTATACAAGGTTTTATGTGGATTAATGTTTTCATTTCCCTTGAGTCTATACCTCAGTATGGAATTGCTGGATCCTAGAGTAACTCTAAGTTTCACATTTTGAGGAATTGCCAAACTCTCTTCTGCAACAGTCGTAACATTTTGCATTCCCACCATCAGTGTATGAGGTTCCAACTTCTCTTCATCCTCTCTAGAACTGGTGTGTTTTCCCCTTTATTTTGATCATAGCCATCCCAGTGGGGGTGACACTGGTGTCACATTGTGGTTTTGATTTGTCTTTTCCTGATGGCTAATGATGTTGAGTATCTTTTCATGTGCTCATTGACTGTTTGTACATGTTCTGTGGAGGAATGTCTATTCAGATCCTTTACCCATTTTTAAACTGGGTTGTTTTTCTTTTTATTGTTACGCTGTATGAATTCTTTACACATTCTGGATAAATGTACCTTATCAGACATGTGATTTCTCCCATATTTTCTGGATTGTCTTTTCACTTTCTTAATGGTGTCCTTTGATGCACAAACATTTTTAATTTTGATGAGATCCAGTTTATGTTTTTTTCTTTTGTCACTTGTGCTTTGGATGTTGTATCTAACAAGGCTTTCCCTAACCCAAGGTCACAAAGATTACTCCCGTGTTTTCTTCTAAGAGTTTTATACTTTTAGCTATTACATTTAGGTGGATTTTTTGGTTGGGTGTCCATTTTATGTTAATTTGTGTGTATTGTGTGAAGTAGGGGTCCATGTCATCTTTTTGTATATGGGGATGTAATTGAGTACAATTTATTGAAAAGTTTATTTCTTTGCCATTGAATTTTCTAGAAGTCTTTGTCAAAAATCAATTGACTATAAATGTAAGACCTTATTTATTTACATTTTTCTCATATTCACCATTCCTGGTGCTCTTCATGTAGATCCAGACTTATATCCGGTATCATTTTGTTCACCTATAAGGTATTTTCACTTGGTATAGATTCTAGGTTGACATTTTTTCTTCCAGTATTTTAATAATATTGCTTCACTCTCTTCTGCTTATATTACTTCTCATGGGATGTTTACAGTCATTCTGATTTTTGTTTCTCTGCATGTAATGTGTTTTTTCTTTCTGGCTGTTTTTAGATTTTTTCCTTTGGCTATAAGCAATTCCATTATTATCTGCCTTGGTGTAGTTTTCTTCATTTTTCTTATGCTTGGATTTTTTTGAGATTCTTGGATTTGAGGGATTATAATTATCACAATATTTGGAATAATAAGATCACTGGTGCTCTACTAATTTTTCTGTTTTTTTCCTCTGTGTTTCACTTTGGGTCATTTCTGTTGCTACATATTCAAGTCCATAAATCTTTTCTTTGCAGTGTCTAATCTGTTTTTAATTCCACCCAGTGTAATTTTCCACTCAGGCATTGTAATTTTCATCTCTAATATTTTGATTTGGGTCTTTCTTCTGTCTCCTGTGTCTTAATATGCTCGGTTTCCCCTCTATTTTCTTGAATTTATGGAATATGCTTATCATAAATCCTTTAATGTTCTTGTCTACTGATCCTGTATCTGTGCCATTTCTGGGTCTGTTTCCATTGATTGATTTTCTCCTCATTATGAGTCATTTTCCTGCTTATTCCCATGCCTGACATATTTTCATTGGATGCCAGATATTTTGAATTTTACCTTGTTGGGTGCTGGATACTTTTGTATATTCTTGAGCTTTATTTTGGAACATACTTACTTGGAAACGGTTTGATCATTTCACTGTTGTGTTTCAGTTTTATTAGACGGAAGCAAGTGATACTGAAGTTGAATTCTGAGCATCCTCTCTGTCCTGCTGGTGTCCTGTCCATTGTGATATTTCCACCTGGACAGGTGTAAACTTCCAAGCCCCGTGTGACATTCTGGGATCTTTCCCTCTGCTACGTAGGGCAGTTCTCTTCGGGTGGTTTCCTCACACGTGTGTCCTGGTCAGGACTTTGAGGAAGACTCAGGACCCCTCTGCAGAGCTCGGGGGCTCTCTCTTCATCCCTGACGCCCTCCCCTGCTTTAGTTGCCCCTCACTCCAGTGCCTCGCTCAGGGGGACCACCTTGACTCCCTTTGTTTTAGGTGCTGCCTAGAAACCCTCTCAAGGCAGAAACCTCAGCAATTGGAGGCCTTGCCATTTAAATTTGCACACTCTCAAGGATCACTGTACTGCACTTCCTGATTTCCAGTGTCTGACAACCATTGTTTCATAAATGTTGGCTGGATTTTTAGTTGTTTCGGAAGAGAAAGTAGTTGGCTCTTGTTCCTCCATCTTGGGCAGAAGAAGAAATCCTTCATCTTGGTTTTTGAGGGATATTTTTGTTGTACACAGAATTTTGAATTGAGAGTTTTAATCTTTTATTTTCCCCAGCATACCTTACATTTTTGTTCCATTGAATTCTGGCCTCCATGTTTTTGGAAGGATGTTGGCATTTATATAATTTCCTCCTGTATATAAGATGTCATTTTTCCCCCTGGCTTCTTGTAAGATTTTCTCTTTTTCTTTGATTATCTGCAATTTGACCATAGCGTGCATAGGTGTGGGTTTCTTTATATTTATCTTTTTTTGGATTCGTTGGACGTATTGTACTTTATTTTTAAGCTGAAGTATAGTTGATTCACTATGTTGTGTTAATTGAATTTATTGTACTTTTAATTAATGTTTTTCATCAAATTTGGGAAACTTCTGGTCACCATTTCTTCAAAATATTTTTAAAAACCCTATTCTTTCCTTTTGGGACTCATATTACACATATATTAATCCTCTTGATGCTGTTCCACAGTTTACCTAGGCTCTGTTCATTGTTTTTCTACATTTTTTTCTAGTTTTCTCTTTACAGTGGATATTTTCTATTATTCTATGTTCAAGTTCAATAATACTTTTTTCTGCCTTCAGTAGTTTGCTGATACGCTCATCTAGTTAATTTTTCATGTCGAATATTGTATTTTTCAGTTCTAGGATGACCACTAAAAATTTCCATTTCTCGATTTATATTTTCCATCTGTTTACCCACTATGACCATCTTTCCTAGTTGTCCTTGAAACATTTTATTATGGTGCTTTAAAGTTTTTGTCTGCTAATTCCAATATCTGTATCATCTCAGGATTTTGTTTACTTCTTTTCCTATTGATTATGGGTCACATTTTTCTCTGTCATTGAATATCTAGTAATTTTTTATTGTATGCTGGACATTGTGAATTATATGATAAAGATTCTGGATTTTGTTATCTGGAGAATGTTATATTTTTCTATCAGGCATTTCAGTTATTGGCTATTCACCTTAAACTTGGGGATGTTTGATTGTACCTTCCCTTAGAGTGTATCTGTTTCAGTTTTTCTCTTAGATTGGGGCAAATCATAGTCAGGGCACATAGTTTCTTTTCCTGAGGGATGGCCCTTGTGGGATTTCAGTTGGTGAGATTCAGTCTCCAAATACTGATTCCTCTGTGGTGAGCAGAAGTTAAAGGTTCTCAGCTTTTCCCAACTCCTTGGATATTGCTCTCAGAAGGATCCAGTGTTCTCTTCTGTACATGCTCTGTTCACGTTTGCTCAGCAAGTATTTAGGCGAGTTTACCCAGATATTTGGAGTCTCTCCCATTGCTGGCTCCTCTTTTTCCTAGTGTGGACTTCCTCAGTTTCCTACTAGGATAACAATATTAATCTTCATCCACTGGCACTTGAAGCCACAGCACTGTGGCTTTCTACTTGAGTTTTAGCTTCTTTGTGCTGCAGACATTGGAGGATGCTCTCAGGTGATAAACCATGTTATGATAGATTTCACCTTGTGCGGTTCACTTCTTTCAGGGACCAAATCACTTCTTTTTTTTTTTTTTTTTTTGCCTGTTTCTGCTCACTCTATTTTCCCTTCAAATTGTTGTTTTTAAAAAATAATATAGAGTCTGTAGTTAGTATTAGTTGGATACATCCTATTAAACCATTAGTGGTACTGTTACTTCTCACACAATGTTATTTCATTGTAATAATTGTTCTTCTAGAGTTAAGTGTCTCAATTTTCCTTAGCTTCTTTTTACTCACTAACCACGAGCTCTTCTTCAAACACTGATATAGAGTTATAAAATTCCTCTCAATAAGGGCCAAACACATTTATTAATCTACCATATATATGTTTTTTCTCTCTTTTATGTCTTCTCTTCTGGAGCCCTTCATCTTTCTGTTACCACGTGAATCCATTTCTCTCTAGGCCAGCTAGACAGTTTTTATCATTTTCCTGAGAACTGTGATTAAATTTCTCCAATGTTGGATTCCTTGTTTACTCATTCCCATTTCTTACTCTAGGCTTCCTTCTTCAGTTGTGTGAGGCAAACCCTCTCCAGTAGTTTCATGAGAATGCGTGCATGATAGGTAAAATATTTGAAAACTTACATGTCTGAAAATGTATTCTTCCTTCATTAGGGTTGATAGTTTGGAGAGAGCTATAAAATTGTAATTGGGAATACATTGTCTTCAGAATTTTGCACCATTGCATTGTCTTCTAAATTTTTTGTTTGTTTGTTTAGAAGTTGAAAAAATTCTTATTGTTGATCACATTTTCCCTTGAGAATGTTTTTAGATTTTTTTTTTGGCCAAGATTCTGAAATTTTATGGCTGTGTGCTTTTGCACGGATTTTATTTACTTATTTATTTATTTATTTATTTATTTACCATGCTGAGAATGGTGAAATAAATAAATACCAGTTGGCCATGGTGTATAATTTTTTTTATACATTGCTGGATTTGATATGCTAATATATATATTTTTCTCTTTTCACAACTTGTTGATTTTATCTTAATTATCACTGTTGGTGTCTGTAAGATGTGGTCTCTATGAGGTTGACTCTCTTTTCAGTCTCCTCTGGAGATGCAGGAGATGTTTCTAGGTCCCCGGGACTCACCATGCACAGGGTGGTACCCGCATTAGTAGAGTTCTCCAGGGTCTCTTGTTTCTGATTGTCTCCCATTCAGCATGTGGTAACAAACAAATATTCTCGGCCTATTTCTCTCTTATGCTTTCTTGAGTGAGTGGCAGGTAGTTCAGATGATCTTCCCTGCCTATGCTGAAAGGGAGATTTTTACTCTCATGGCTATATTCTGTACCTCATCATGGTCCCTGGTCCCTTTCTCCTTCCTTTCTTGTGTGCTTGTAGTTGGTTGTTCCACACTTGTGGTTGGTTATTCTGCTGTTAATATTTTGTTGAGGATTTTTGCATCTATATTCATGAGAGATATTCGTCTGAAGTTTTCCTTCCTTGTAATGTAATACCTTCCTTTAGCTGGTATTGGTATTAGGGTAATGCTAGCCTCATAGAATGAGTTAGGAAGTATTTATTCCCTCTGCTTCCATTTTCTGGAAGAGATTGTAAAGAATTCGTATAATTTCTTCCTTAAGTGTTTGGTAGAACTGACCAGTGGGCCTGGTGCTTTCTGTTTTGGAAGGTTATTAATTATTGATTCAATTTCTTTAATAGATATAGGGTTATTAAGTTTACCTTTTTTCTTGTGTGAGTTTTGCTAGATCACGTCTTTCAAGGAATTGGTCCATTTCAACTAGGTTATCAGATTTATGGGCACAGAGTTGCTCATTATATTCCTTTATTATTTTTTATTTTATATTTTAATTGAAGTATAATTGATTTACAATGTTGTGTTAGTTTCAAGTGCACAGCAAAGTGATGCTGTCATATATATATATATATATATATATATATATATATATATATATATATATGAATGGAATATACATATATATATTCTTTTTCTGATTTTTCCCTTATACATTATTAAAAATATTGAGTATAGTTCCCTCAGTATAGAGTATATTGCTATACAGTAGGTCCTTCTTAGTTATCTATTTTATATCTTTATTATCTTTTTAATGTCTGTAGAATCAGTGGTGCCCTCTCTTTCATTTCTGATATTATAAACTTGTGTTTTCTCTCTCTTTTCTTAGTTTAGTTGGCTAGCAGTTCATCAGTTTTACTGATTTTTTTCAAAGATCCTAGCTTTTTGTTTCACAGATTTTTTTTGTTGATTTATTATTTCTAATTTCATTGATTTCTGTGTTAATTTCAGTTATTTCTTTCTGCTTACCTGGATTTTACCTGCTTTTATTTTTCTAGTTTCCTAAGGTGGATGCTTAGATTATTGATTTTAGATTTTTCTTCTTTCCTAACATATGCATTCAATGTTATAAATTGCCCTCTAAGCACTGCTTTTGCCGCATCCCACAAATTTTGATAAACTGTATTTTCATTTTCATTTATTTCTAAGTATTTAAACATTTCTCTTGAGACTTCTTGCACTCATGTTATTTAGAAGTGTGTTGTTTTATCTCCAAGTATTTGAGGGTTTTCCAGCTTTATATCTGTTATTGAGTTTAGTTTCATTCTACTGTGGCCTGAGAGCATACACTGTATGATATCTATTCTTTCAAGTTCGAGTGTGTTTTATGTCCCATAATGTGTAGTCTGTCTTGGAGAATGTTCCATGTGAGCTTGAGAAGCATGTGTATTCTCTTGTTGGTGGATGGGTCGCCTCTAGATGTCAACCAGATGCAGTTAATTAATGGTGTTTTTCAGTTCAATTGCCTCCCTAGTGATACTCTGCCTGCTGGGTCTGTATATTATTGTTAGAGGGGTGCTGAAGTCTCCAGCTAAAATAGTGGATTCACCTATCTCTCCTTGCAGTTCTATCAGTTTTTGCGACTTTTTTTTTTTTGTGGTTCGCGGGCCTCTCACTGTTGTGGCCTCTCCTGTTGCGGAGCACAGGCTCCGGACGCACAGGCTCAGCGGCCATGGCTCACGGGCCCAGCCGCTCCGCAGCATGTGGGATCCTCCTAGACTGGGGCACGAACCCCTGTCCTCTGCATCGGCAGGCAGAGTCTCAACCACTGCGCCACCAGAGAAGTCCACGACTTATATCTTGATGCTCTGTTGTTAGGCACATACTCTTTAGGGATTATTATGTCTTCCTGGAGAATTGACCCTTTTATCATTATGTGATGTACCTCTTTATCTCCAGTAATTTTCTGTGTTCTCAAGTTGGCTTTGTCTGAAATTAATACAGTTGCTCTAATTTTCTTTCGATAAGTGTTAGCATGCTGTATCTTTCTCTCTCCCTGTGCTTTTAGTCTGTCTTGTATTGCAGTGGGTTTCTGGTAGATAACATATAGTTGGGTCTTGGTTTTTTTAATCCACCTGACAGTCTTCCTCTTTTGAATGGTATTTAGGCCATTGCTTTAAAGTGATTAATAAAATATCTGGATTAATATCTACCATATTTGTTACTGTTTTCTATTTGTTCTCTTGGTTCTTTGTTTATTTGTTTCTTTTGGTCTCCCATTCTTTGACTCCCTTCTATGGTTTTAACAGTATATTTTGTAGAATTCCTGTGATTTTATTTTCTTTCCTCTCTTAGCATATCAATTATCCTTTTTTTTCACTTTTAAACTTTATTGCTCTAGTTTGCAATATACATTTACAACTAATCCAAGTACTCTTTCAAAGAACACTGACAATGGTAATTTCTCACAAAATGATGCCACTTTTTCAATCTTTTTTTAAAATGCCAGTAGCTGAATTCATTGAAAAGTTACTATGTGTTAGACATTGGGCCAAACCATTTACATGTATTATCCCATTTAAAACCCATCAAAGTCTTATGGAGTAGAGCCATTATTACACTGGTTTCACATATGAGGAAAAGGACGTTCAGAGAGGTCAAGCATTGCACTCAGAGTCACAAGCTGGTAAGTGGAAAAGCCTTGATTTGAACCAGGCAACTTAGGTCCAGAGCCCAATACCCATGGGATACACAACTCCAATGCTATAAAGTGTTGATGTTAATATTATTAAACTTAATATAAAATAAAAATTAAAGTGAGGTAGAAAACCTTTGAATTTCATGCTCTTCTCATCTTTATCATGGAAATGTCATTCTTTTCCAGAAGTCAAAATACTCTGTGTTTGCACAGAGGGTCTCCTGTGAAAGTCTTTTAGGAATAGGGACCAAACTTCCAGTATTGATAATGGCAGACTATATATTTGGAAAGATGCTACCGATGAAGAAAACTAAAAATACCATATCAAATTTCTGCTTGAAGAAATCCGAGCATTTATCAGATAGTAAATTATGAGCCCAAATTCACACAGTAAGTCAAGGGGTCAAGACGAGCCTGGACTGTCAGATTCCAGAGCCCATGTTCTAGCTGCTTTACTGGAGAGCAACTAATATCTTGAGAATGTATCAGCTTTCTGTTGTGAAGAACAAAGAAAAGACAAGAAGAAGAAAGTTTATCTCCCTTATCCGTCATGTGAAAGCTCTGGAACATAATTTTTGTCACGTGGCATTGGCTGCTGAAGAGTCTCCATCTGCACATTAGCTGGTGAATCACAGATGAATTATAGCAAGAAAAAGTTCTTGGTTCAGAATCACAAAGGAAGCCTCTGCTCTTGACCCTTTTGTGAAGGTGGTTGCCTGATGATGGAAGGGGGTACAGAGCCATATTGAGAAGCTGGTGTCATGTTTTGGCTTAAATTGCGAAGACTTCTCCCTCTGAATTAGGCCTGGGCTGTGGCTCTTCCCGAAGCCCAGAGCGTGGAAAACTCCATCAAGGACCTATAAGACAGATGCATCTTCGTCTTCTTAGTGACTCCAGGGCCACGGCTCCTGTTCCAGTGGAGAGTTGGTCTGTACAAATGCACTTTCTTGCAGAAATCAAGACTTCTCTCTCTCTCTTTTTTGTCCTGAAGGTTAAATTTCAGTGTGTTCAAATGTTTTGTTACATCAGTGAGAATGCAGCTGCTGGTGGACCACTGCAGGGAGAGCTGTCATTCCAAAAGATCCTTGATCTAAGAGAATAACTCAGTAGATCCTTTTGTCAAGTTTCCCTTATTTAACTGTGACACTGATGTGAAGAAAATGAAATGCCTTTACTGGGCCTCGAAGCCTTCCATGTATTCCTCCACCCAGTAAGAGATAAGGTAACAGCATCCTCCATTACATCATTCAACAAACCCGACTTACAGAATTCACACACACTTAGGATAAATGACGTGGTGGAATCGTCATATAAAGATGTTATGACTATTGACAATGACCCCATTCACTGGAGGTGCGGACTTTCTTTCCTGAATAACTCGACTCTTCCATGTTTTGGCTAAACATCTTGTATTCTTTTCTGGTGGATGACTAGGTTCTAAGAGTTCATGAGTGTGGGCTCATCAGGGGAGAACGTTCTTGCTTAGATGCCGGGTGGTGTGTGGCTTGAGAGTGGGCTGGCTGCAACACACCTGTCGGTCCCCTAGTGGATTTCACCTGCTGGATGCGTGTCGGCCATTTGGGCTTCAGAGCATCCCTGAGCAGTTGCTCTGTGACTCTTTAATTTCCAGTGAACTTGGCAAAAGGAAAGGAGGCCTCCTACCTTCCTTGAAGCTTCTCACTGATGTAGTAAAATGGTCTTCCAGTTAAAAGGCTGAACCCCAAAAAGCAGAGAAGCCAGGAAGAAACAAGGGTACAGCCAGGTGTATTTAGGGGACACCCAGGAAAGACCCCGTGAAAAATGCAAATACAAACCACAGCTTTATCGTCAAGCAAGTATGTGTGAATTCCCTTGAGTAGAGGGTAGGGGAGGACAGAACAGAACGGAAAAGAACAGAAAGACAGGGTTTCAGCGGTGAAAGAAAAGACATTTGCTTGGCCCGTGTCTCAGCAACAGAAAGAACGTGTAAGATTGATGTACAACTGTGCTCACATCAGGGTCGTAACTTAACATCCACCTTTCCTTCGTGCATCACTGTCTTTTAAGTTCCTCCATCAACACCACCCCTCCACCACGAAGGCACCCAGACTGGCTGTCTCTTCTGCCTGAAATGTTCTTTCCCATATTCTTTGCGTTGTTTGGTTCCTTCTCAACCTTCTGACAGCAGATAGGCGGTTTCTCTGGTGCAGACAGGATTCTTCTGGCAACAACCCAGGGGAGGGCAGGGGCCCAGCTGGGACGTCTCTGGGCAATGCCTCCCCTGTTGCTGGCCGGTCAGCCTGCGTGATTCCGCTGTCCATGCTCCGAGTGCCTGTCCTTGCTATGTCTTTGGCTTTTTCCATACTTCCAGCCCGCTGGTGTCTTTCCCGGGGCTCAGATCACTCCATTGTGCCTCTGCTTGTCCTTGGGCAGCCAGGTTCCCTCCAGGGGTGGTGAGATGGGCCCTGAATTTCAGGAGGCTGAAGAAGGGCCTCCCAGAGCCTGGCCTGTGCCCGTCCTGCCCCATAGAGGTCTTTGATCAGCAGGGTGTTCAGTTGAAGAAGTAATATTAGCCCTTTGTTTAAAAATCTTTGAGGAATATACTTGAGAAGTTTGAGAGAAATAAAGAAAAATTTAAAACATCCAGCTCTTCGAACTTCTGGCACAAACATACCTTCTGGCTCTTGCCCTGAAAGAGTGGTTTCATTCTGTATAATTTGGGCCCATTTTCACGCACCAGAAGCTTTTGCTGTTCACTAATTTTCCTGAGATTAAACAGGCAACTGCAAACAGGCATGTTAACCTCAGTAAAATCTCTTTATTTACTTAATACTGGTGACTTTTTTATTTAGTCCATTCATCCAATTTTATGTACCTACCGGGCTCCAGTCACCCACGTTTGGGTGAGAAGGACATACGGGTGGACTTCACGGCGTCCCTGCCCGTTACCCCCTGGACATGGGGAAACGCCTCTGTATCCAAGTTCACCCAGGTGGCTTCGGTCAAAGGTCCCACAGCAGGTAGTTGGAGAAATCTGCTGTGATTGGAAACAAGATGAGTTCCCTAGAAACTTGCCTGGGGAAGAGGCTTCAAGGAATGAATTCTGTAGCTGGATCACTTGGGTGTTTGGAAAGTTTGACGTAGGGTGGTTTGGGGTGAGGGCGGTAAGCAGGGCTTGGCATCGACTGGTCAGAATTTAGAAGCTAGCGGATAGCTTCTTGGTTTGGTATGTGAAGCAAGGCTATTGCTGGAACCAAGGTTTATTTTTCTAGAACACAGTTGGGGGCCGCTATTGCTAATGCAGGTAGAGCTTTAATGGTTTGTGTTTTAAAATGTGGTTTCTCTATAGTTTATCTGGTTTTGCCAGTTATGCTTTCTTTACAGTTTGTCTATTTGGCATGCTGTGGTTTAAAAAAAAATTCCATTCCTTGCTCCTGCCTTTTGGTTACCCTGAAGCCAGGACTGCGGGGCAGATGACATTCCCAGGGTGGTGACCATCTGACACCTGCACTGGTCAGAGCATCTGTGGGTATGCTGGAGGTCACTTGAGTTTCAACAAACTCTATACAGTTTTGTTTCTGTTGAATGGTCATTTGGTGAGACAGTGGCTAACAGCACCTTTAGACCTGGGGGATTAAACATTTGAACAATGCAAAGCACGAAAATACTAAAAGAAGGATTGTGAGGTCATCTGGGGTGCCAGGCAATTCTAATTGGAACATCACAAGGCACCAGATATGACATTTAAAGATTGGCAGGTGTGGTGATGCTAGAATACGATGAACTGTGTCTAAGTTATACGTCTTCCTTAGAGGGTTTATAAAAATGAGTTACTTTCCTCTTGTACACCCATCTCTTGGTTCCTTGCTAAGTTCTATTCCCGTGAGAGTTTGGTTGTAAAAGCAGCTCCTATGAGAGCTGGAAACCTGTCTCACTACTTGTGATGAGGGGTTTTAGACTTTTGGCTGTCTTGTCTGTTGTGGCATTTGCCGTACAGAATGTCACAGAGTGGTCGCGTCTGTCTAGGAAACTGATTCCTTTGAATGACTAGCGAGTACTGTGCGGTACTCAAGGGCAGATTTGCACCAGTGAAGAGAAAGTGGCTACAGCCCAAATGAAAGTGGGTCCAAACCCAACAGGTGACTCAATGGTATGTTTTAGATATATCCCAAGTGAGCGATGGCAAGTATTGTACTCGCGAAGGAGTGACCAGGGGTGCAAATAACAGTGTTAAGGGTAGAGGCATTATAAGTCCTATTGTTAAGAGATAACACACATCCATTAGAAACCCAGGATCTTGAACCTGCAGCGAGAAAAGACAATAGCACCAAGAAACAAAAGCATGTAAAGAAGTGCATGGCAACCAAAGGTTACAGGCGTTTGAGGTCTTGTTCTGATGTTTCAGATGGAAGCTGTCTACTTGCTGCCATGTCTGCTTGACCCAGGGGTCTTGGGTCAGCACTGGCCTTCAGAAGATCATAGGCGTCTGGGGGATACTTACAGGTCTGGAGGCTTCAGGTGGGTGGGGTGACTTTCCAGTGGTCTAAGGAAGGTTGGTTTCTCTTTAATTGGGAGATGCAAACCCAAGGATCAATAAATAACTAGTAATTAAGCCAGGGTGCTGTGGGTCTGCAGGACTTTTCATCAGGGTTCAAGAGCTGCCGCCCTCTGGCGTCTCCCCTAGAAGACAAGGTCCCTGGATTTTCAGTCGTGTCGGGGTGGTTAGGAAGATACTGAGGAAAAGTCACCAATAAGATGGTCAGACGAAGTATGCAGTAGTCCCTTTAAATATTTAGCCAGACGAGTTTGTAACAGGAGAGAATATGAGATCTGGGTGACGTTCCTAGACTTTAGGGTTTCTGGTCATCAGCGCAGGAAAGGAGGGAGGGGTCAGTTTCCTCCGGTTGGAATTCAACCCCCGTCAGTGAGGCAACGGCAGCAGCTCTGGTCGTGGAAGTTCAAGGGTCTCTGAGAATTTTGATAATTTTCCTTTTAAAAAAATATGGGTCCTGTAGACATCTCCTGAAGGCCAAAGACAACATGGACAGAATGGAGCTTTTGAGTGAGTGTTATGATTTCTTGGAGTTTCGTAACGACAGTTTGTGTAATGTGGGTCCCTTAATACTGGAGAGATGGGGAGTGGAATTCTCTACATAGGATGATGGTGACTGTGACATCCACTGGGAGACGTCGGGGCAGGGTTGGGGTAGCGTCTGGTCTCTTGCCCACGCCTTTCCTTTACACTTTACAGGATGGTGTTGGTGACAGATGGGAGGTGCACCAGGTAGTCGCTAGGCAATTTTAGTGAAATTTCTCCACCAGAGTTAAGTACATCTGAGTCTGGTGGGTGATCTTATGAGACATGGTTTGCACGGCTCCATTTTTGCAGCTCCCTGGCACCAGCGTGAGGCTGACGTAAGGGTGGGAGAGATTATCCTCCTGCAGCAGACAGATGGTTACCGGAATCTTTTTGTCTGACTCTGGAGCCAACTTTTGACATCACATGACAGCCTCTTTGAACTTCTCCAAGCATGTGCTTCTGCGTGACATTGGAAGGCCTTGATTTTAGGGAGGACTGCTCGCTTGGCCGAGCGGTCAGCCAGAGCACTTTTTTTAGCATCAAAATCATGCTCTTTCGTATATGCTTCTATAACAGCGTCCTTTTTAGGGCGCATCAGGGTGTTAGGAGCTCTTTCCTCTGATGACCAGTTCAAACTGGGCTCCTCACTGATGTCCGTTCCTCCAGAGCACGCCCAAAGCACCCCCTCCTAACGGGTGTGCCCACCCTGGGTGAATATCCATCCTCTTATCCCGAGCCCACTGACGAGCTTTAATGAGCGCAGTTGAACTCTGCCATTTGAAATGATTTTGCCTCCGGTAAGTGGCCATGACCTAGAGATGCGTTATTGCCTGGCCAACCCTGAGGTCCTGAACAAACTGGTGCCCTCACTGTTTTCTTCAAACAAGAATCCCATTAAGATGTGGACCATAAACAACTGATACTAAGTAGGGATTTTCTATGAGAACCGCTAACAGATCTGTTTGAGGCATGAAGGTGTTAGCAACTGTGATTCTCCTTCCTCGTGTAGAGGGGTTCTGGGCATCACCAGGGCGGATAGAAGTGTGGACTTTGAACATAGCAGGTGCTCCCAGGAGGTGATGCTGCTGCTGAGAAACGCTGAGTTCTTCCAGTGAGTGACAGGGACTGGAGAGTGTGAGGGACACTTATGCTCAAGGGGATCCTGGTCTGAGTAGGTGGACTCCTCCACATGCTTAGCTGGTTCCCCTGCCGCTCTGAAGGGCGGCCCTGCCTTTGCTGCTGGGGAAAAGCTGTACTAAGATATCGCTGTCTGTACTTCCAGGAGGCTGAGTCAGAGCTCAGAGGGCTTGTCTAGAATGTCTGTGCGCCAACAAGTGGACCGGTTATAATAATCAGGTAGCTTCAGCCTGGGAGGTTGTTAGAGGGGTAGTTTGAAATCACACAATGCCTGCTCTTGGTGAGTTTTCCAACGGGATACTAAGGGCTTAGTTTAGTCGTGTAGAAATGTGGTGACCTCAGAAAAATTAAGAACCCACTACTGTCTGCAGTGGCTGATTTGAGATTTAAAGGCCCTTGAGATCTTGGTTAAGGATTTATGAAAAGGGATAAAAGTCTTCTGTGAAAGAACAAACAAAACCCAAAGTTAGTAGAAGGAAAGAAATCATAAAGATCAGAGCAGAAATAAATGAAATAGAAACAAAGAAAACAATAGCAAAGATCAATAAAACTAAAAGCTGGCTCTTTGAGAAGATAAACAAAATTGATAAACCTTTAGCCAGACTCATTAAGAAAAACAGGGAGAGGACTCAATAAAATAAGAAAGGAAAAAGGAGAAGTTACAATGGACACCACAGAAATACAAAGCATCCTAAGAGACTACTACAAGCAACTCTATGCTAATAAAATGGACAACCTGGAAGCAATGGAAAAATTCTTAGAAAGGTATAACCTTCCAAGACTGAACCAGGAAGAAATAGAAAAATGAACAGACCGATCACAAGTAATGAAATTGAAACTGTGATTAAAAATATTCCAACAAACAAAAGTCCAGGACCAGATGGCTTCACAGGTGAATTCTATCAAAAACATTTATAGAAAAGCTAACACCCATCTTTCTCAAACTCTTCCAAAAAATTGCAGAGAGAGGAACACTCCCAAACTCATTCTATGAGTCCACCATCACCCTGATACCAAAACCAGACAAAGATACTACAAAAAAAGAAAATTACAGACCAATATCACTGATGAATGTAGATGCAAAAATCCTCAACAAAATACTAGCAAACAGAATCCAACAACACATTAAAAGGATCATACACCATGATCAAGTGGGATTTATTCCAGGGATGCAAGGATTCTTCAATATACGCAAATCAATCAATGTGATACACCATATTAACAAATTGATGAATAAAAACCATATGATCATCTCAATAGATGCAGAAAAAGCTTTTGACAAAATTCAACACCCATTTATGATAAAAAACTCTCCAGAAAGTGGGCATAGAGGGAACCTATCTCAACATAATAAAGGCCATATACAACAAACCCACAGCAAACATCATTCTCAATGGTGAAAAACTGAAAGCATTTCCTGTAAGATTTCGCCACTATTATTCAACATAGTTTTGGAAGTCCTAGCCATGGCAATCAGAGAAGAAAAAGAAATAAAAGGAATACAAATTGGAAAAGAAGAAAAACTGTCACTGTTTGCAGATGACATGATACTATACATGGAGAATCCTAAAGAGGCCACCAGAAAACTACTAGAGCTAATCAATGAATTTGGTAAAGTTGCAGGATACAAAATTAATGCACAGAAATCTCTTGCATTCCCATACACTAACAATGAAAGATCAGAAAGAGAAATTAAGGAAACAATCCCATTCACCATTGCAACAAAAAGAATAAAATACCTAGGAATAAACCTACTAAGGAGGCAAAAGACCTGTACTCAGAAAACTACAAGACACGGATGAAAGAAATCAAAGATGACACAAACAGATGGAGAGATATACCATGTTCTTGGATTGGAGGAATCAATATTGTGAAAATGACTATACTACCCAAAGCTATCTACAGATTCAATGCAATCCCTATCAAATTACCAGTGGCATTTTTTTACAGAACTAGAACAAAAGAATCTTAAAATTTGTGTAGAGACACAAAAGACCCTGAATAGCCAAAGCAGTCACGAGGGAAAAAAACGGAGCTGGAGGAATCAGGCTCCCTGACTTCAGACTGTACTACAAAGCTACAGTAATCAAGACAATATGGTATTGGCACAAAAACAGAAATATAGATCAATGGAACAAGATAGAAAGCCCAGCGGTAAACCCATGCACCTATGGGCAACTAATCTATGACAAAGGAGGCAAGGATATACAATGGAGAAAAGACAGTCTCTTCAATAAGTGGTGCTGGGAAAACTGGACTGCTACATGTAAAAGATGGAAATTAGAACACTCCCTAACACCATACACAAAAATAAACTCAAAATGGATGAGAGACCTAAGTGTAAGACCGGACACTATAAAACTCTTAGAGGAAAACATAGGAAGAACACTCTTTGACATAAATCACAGCAAGATCTTTTTTGATCCACCTCCTAGAGTAATGGAAATAAAAACAAAAATAAACAAATGGGACCCAATGAAACTTAAAACCTTTTGCAAAGCAAAGGAAACTACAAAGAAGATGAAAAAACCCTCAGAATGGGAGAAAATATTTGCAAACGAATCAACGGACAAAGGATTAATCTCCAAAATATATAAACAGCTCATGCAGCTCAATATTAAAAAAAAAAACAACCCAATCAAAAAATGGGCAGAAGACCCAAATAGACATTTCTCCAAAGAAGACATACAGATGGCCAAGAAGCACATGAAAAGCTGCTCATCATCACTAATTATTAGAGAAATGCAAATCAAAACTACAGTGAGGTATCACCTCACACCAGTCAGAATGGGCATCATCAGAAAATCTACAAACAACTAATGCTGAAGAGGGTGTGGAGAAAAGGGAACCCTCTTGCACTGTTGGTGGGAATGTAAATTGATACAGCCACTATGGAGAACAGTATGGAGGTTCCTTAAAAAACTAAAAATAGAGTTACCATATGATCCAGCAATCCCACTACTGGGCATATACCCAGAGAAAACCATAATTCAAAAAGACACATGCACCCCAATGTTCATTGCAGCACTGTTTACAATAGCCAGGTCATGGAAGCAACCTAAATGCCCATCGACAGATGAATGGATAAAGAAGATGTGGTACATATATACAGTGGAATATTACTCAGCCATAAAAAGAACGAAATTGGGTCATTTGTAGAGACGTGGATGGATCTAGAGACTGTCATACAGAGTGAAGTAAGTCAGAAAGAGAAAAACAAACATCGTATATTAATGCATATATGTGGAACCTAGAAAAATGGTACAGATGAACCGGTTTGCAGGGCAGAAACAGAGACACAGATGTAGAGAACAAACGTATGGCCACCAAGGGGAGAAAGTGGGGGGGGGGCGTGGTGGTGGTGTGATGAATTGGGAGATTGGGATTGACATGTATACACTAATATGTATAAAATAGATAACTAATGAGAACCTGCTGTATATATATATATATATATATATATATATATATAAAAAGTCTTCTATGAAGTTCCGAGGCACAATGCATCTCTGGGTGTAAAGCTGGCCTTTCCAGAAAAAAATGAAGAGGTGTTGTCCTGACTTAGTGGAATCTGGAGAAAGCAGAGCACAGATGTGAAAAGGGAGGACTTGGGTGGCACCCAGGATGGGATGATGTTGGAGTTCGGCTCCACAGGAGACAGAGGTCAGGCTATTTTACTTACAGCTCTGGGTCCAGGCTGAGTGACTTCTTATCTGCTGGATGCCACACCCACCAGGAAGGAGCGTGGAATGAGTTCCTTCCAGCCCATGTCTGTGTTTTCCAGTCTCTGTGTAGATTTTGGTTTAATGTTTTCTGGGAGTGTTTGAGAGAGTGAGAGGGACTAATCTGATCCATAATGGGTTTGGTTCCAGTACTTCCCCTCGGGAGTTCCGGGGCCCCCTCCCCTCAGGGGCTCCAGCCCCCCCGCGCCCCACCCCCGCAACCTGGGAGCCGACTCCTCCGACGTGCCCACATGGACTACCTCATTCACTCCCCAGGGGCCCCCAGGAAGCCCCACTTCATGAATTTTATGGAAGTGGGAGTGGAAGCCTGGAGGTGCCCAAGGTCACACAGTGGTCAGCTGATACTCTGGGGACACATCCCGGTCAATCCTTTTAGCAGGTTGGAAAGCTATGAAATCATTGATTTGAGACATCTTCCTAAATATCTTTGCCTCATAACGTCCCTGCTCAGGGTAGCCAGAGTTCTCCCATTTTTGTTAACCTGCCCTGATTTCAGTGGCTGCATGGCTCACCCCCGGCCGGTCCCCGCGGTCACCTGTGATGCCCACACCTCCACCTGCTCCCATCGGGGCTTCTTCCTGGGGCCTCCGCGCGTTCCTACTCTGTGTCCAGCAGGCTGTGCGGGTGTCTGTTAAAGGTCAAAGCAAACGGGAATGTGACGTGAAGTAGAAAACCCAAATCTCAGTTAACAACAAACGTGCCATGTCCGTTTCATAGCACAAGAGGGCGCTGTGGGCTAAGAAAAGGGGAGGTTTTGGTTTGATCGCATCTTTTCAAGCCTTCCAAGCGCTCCCTAAACCTGAGAGTCCGCGGCATCCTCTCCAGGCATCATCAGACGGGGGAGCCTGTCCCCCATGTGCTCTGTCCTCTGCGGCTGTGACCGAGGAGGCCCCGCCGAGGAGCCTGGCTGGACCACAGAGTATCCTGCTGGGGTACAGAGCAAGGGTCCCGGAGAATCACCGGAAGGTGGAAAGAGTGAGAAATCGGTTCTGTGCGAGTTTGTTTCTTCTCACTCCAAGCGCCCTGTGCTGTGTTCCTGGCGAGTGGGCGGCCTTCCCCATGTTGGTCCGAGACTCAGTCCCCTTCCTGAGAGGTCCACCCCGCTGGCCCCTTCGTCAGCAGACGGGGGTGGGGGGGGAGCATCGCACGCCACCCCACTACTCCATCCTGCTCCCGCCCACCAGGCTTTCCCGCAGACACCCTGCAGTTACTCTTTGCTCACACTTCACAGCAAAATGGGCTCATTTCTGTTACATTTGTCGATGTGGAGGAAGAAGGCTTTGTTACTGTGACTGTCACTTTACAGTAGGCAGGTCCCAGCCATGGTACATGACGGTGGTTGTCCACGAATGCGGGCATCTGAAAGGTGCACCCCAGATGTCATCAGGGGCAGGTCTGGTTGAGCTCTTATCACACTCCAGACGGCATACGGGGTGGTCTCACCGTGAGACCAGGGAGACCACCAGCCGCTGAGGCCCTTCGGCATCTCCAGGTTGGCAGATTCCGTGGTTGCGTGGCCACGAGACAGCAGCGCTGGTCAGAGGTGTCTGGGTTGCCGAAGTGTTTAAAATGGGGATTTTACTTGAATAAAACAAACTGCACAGCAGTCTCAATTCAGGACAGTAGTGAGTCAGGAGGCAGGTGGGCTCCAGGCTGGGCATTTACAACCAGCCTCCCATTTGCACTTTGAGATAGGAAAAAAAAAAAAAACAGAAACGGTAAATAGCGGGACTTTTGTCTCCTGAGGACACTTTAGGATAACAGTCATGGCAGGGACAGAAGGGGGCTAAACCCTGTTTGAGTAAAGGATCAAGAGATCACATATCTCCCATCCTTGGGGCAAGGGAGACACTGCACATGCGCAGAAAGGCTCCTCAGGGGTCAAAAAGGAGGGGGCGCCACCCCATAATAGGTGATGCCAAGGCCCCCCATAGGCCTCTGGGCTGTAATCCATCTTGGAAAAACGTTGCACACGCATGTTGGGGAGGGCCCTAGGGCAGATCAGGTGTGGAAAAGGAAACCAGATAATTGGCCAAAGATAAACCAAGACCCGGAAGAAGTGACCTATATAAGTGACTTAACCACCTCTTTACTGGGCCCCTCCTCATTAGGGAGGGCGCCCACACCCTTTCTCTCCAGGTGTGCATCCCTGCCTTGCTTCTGTCTTAACAAACTGTTTCTCTGTGTGCTCTCCCACCTGTTGTGCTATGTCTCTAATAATAAGCTTTGTACCTGTTTTTACAGTTTTTACCTCCTTGAAACATTCTTGCTTTTGAACGGGGGTGGGGCAAGAGCCAGGGGAACCTTGTTTCTAGCCTCTAGCCCCTGATGGACTAGCGGCTAGGATTCCTGGTTTTCATCCAGGCTACCCAGGTCTAATTCCTGGGCAGGGGACTAAGGTCTCACTTCAAGCTACCGCTCACTGCTGTCTCTCCAAGATCAGTAGCAGTTATTATAATCCTGTTGTATTATAATATGATGCTCCATTTATTGGAAATTTTATTATATTGCAAAGGCTGTCTGGGTTCAAAATGGTATCAGGGAAAAGAGCCACTTTTAAGGAGTTGTTTGTTTTTACTAAATCCTCTGAAATCTATCCCATTTTAGATAACGTGTTTTATCTGAAAACTCTCCTCTCAGACTTGGAATTTAGTCTGAACAGAAAAATAATAAATAGCATAATTATACCTGTACAGTAGATTGGAAACAGAATCTAACTTATGTATTAGCTTTGCCTAGTTAGCATGGAAACACCAATTCTATTTGCATATAAAGGAACACTAAATTGCTAAAACCACAGTTGAAAATTGCATTTTCCTATATATTTAACAAGCTGAATTTCTCCTTCATGTCAATGAAAATGGATGTTTCTCCCAAGCAGGACTTTTCTGAGAGTGGTCCTTGGTACAAGCATAGTTGCGTCTGCAGAAGATCTCTTGGGGGGTTTTAATACCAAAGTTTGCTTGTGAGGTCAAGTCGTGCAAAACAATAGAAAGTCTGGGTGAAAAGTGTATTAGGTTCCTGTGGCTGCTGTAATAAATTACCACAAACTTGGTGGCTTAAAAAACATTTTTAACAGTTCTGGAGGCCAGACGTGCAAAATCAACGTTACTGGGCAGAAATCAAGGGGTTGACAGGGCCACGCTTTCTCTGGAGGTTCTGGGGAGAATCCTCCTGCTTCATCAGCCTCTGGTGGCTACTGGTGCTCCTTGGCTTGGGGCCGCATCCCTCCCGACCCTGCCTCCCTCCCCACAGAGGAGGTTTTCTGCATCAAACCTCCCTCTGCCACCCGGTTAGGACACCTTGACTGCATTGAGAGCTCACCTGAATGATCAAGAATAATCTCTCCTCTCAAGATTCTTAATTAAATCACACCCACAAAGTTCTTTTTGCCATTTGAGGTTCTAGAGATCAGGGCATGGGTATCTTTTGGGGGCATGTTCAGCCTTCTCCCAAAGTCAGAGCTGACTGTCTGGTACAGGTTAAAGCCAGGGGGAAGGTGTGCCCAGGTGAATGCAATGCTTTAGGAGCTCTGAAGCCTTGATGTAGGGATCCCTATAGAATTCCAGCAGATTAGAGCAGACGCTCAGGTAACCCACTGATGCCTGGAAGGGGGTCTTGCCCCGTGCTGGAGGTAAATACATCCTTGAGAAGAGCTGTCTTGTGAATGTTCTTGGGGCGTGTCAGGGAGCTCTGATACACTGTTCCAGGAGCCCGAGATTCAAACCCTGGGTGAAATTTCCTCACGTGGTTTATGTTGAATCAGGTGTCATGTTTTTTTGCAGGGGTTGCTTGTCACTGTCAGACCCCACAGGTTCAGGGCTCAGTCCTACAAGATTGTCCCCACTTCAGACGCCAGCCAATCCCAAATTCAGGTGCTTCTGACTGACTGACTGTAGATCAGAGGGTCCCACGACTCCCTCCTTGGGCTTGACTGATTTCCCACAGCGGCTCACAGACCTCAAACAGCTTACTCACCAGATTACCAGGTTTTTAAAATTGTATTTGTTTTTTATTGTAGTTATGTATATAGTATATAAGTTCCAGGTGTACAATATAGTGATTCACACTATTTATAGTTACTATAAAATATTTGCTATATTCCCCATGTTGTACAATATATCCTTGTAGCTTATTTTATACCTGAATAAGCTATTTAGGTATTAGCTTATTCAGGCATAAATAAGCCCTCCACATTCCCACTCTCCCCAGAATGAAATTTTGCAGCAACATGGATGGATTTGGAGGGTATTATCTCAGTGAAATAAGTCAGACAGAGAAAGGCAAATACTGTATGATATCACTTATATGTGGAATCTAAAAAATACAACAAACTAGTGAATATAACGAAAAAGATTACCAGTTTATTTTAAAGGATAAAACTTGGGACCAGCCAGAAGAGATGCCCAGGGCAAGGTGTGTGGGAGGGGGGTGGAGCTTCCATGCCCTCCAGGTGCCGCCCAATCTCACGTGTTCACCAACGTGGAAGCTCTCCAATCCAGTCTTTTTGGGTTTTACGGAGGTTTCACTACTTAGGCACGACTGATGGAATCATTAGCCATTGGTGATTAACTCAATCTCCAGCCCCTCTCCCCCTGGAGGTCAGGGGATAGAGGCTGAAGGTTCCAACGCTCTAATCACTCCCTTGGTTACCCTGGCAACCAGCCTCCATCCTTAGGGGACTTTCCAAAAACGACTCCATTAACTTATACTCTAGTGTAGTTGAAAAGAGCTCGTGATGAATAACAGAAGACACCTTTATGGCTCTTATCACTTAGGAAATTCCAAGGGTTTTAGGAGCTCTGTGCCAGGAACCAGGAGGGAGACCAAATATATATTTAATCACAATATCACAGGTGAATAATATTTCATACCTCACAGAGCTGTTATGAGGGTGAAATGAGATATGTCAAACACATAGCCCAGGGCCTGGGATCATGCAAGCTCTCAACAAGCCTTAACTCTTGTCACGATGGAGGTTCTTTCTTTTGGGGACTTCAATCCCTCCCGGTGAAATGAATTTGAGCCCTCAGCCCCTGCGGGGAAATGCGTAACCAAAGGAAACCTCCCCCCCCCCCACGCTGTAAATCGGTCACTTTTTTTGTTGATGTGGTCTTTTTAGATATTTAAATATTCATGTGTTTGGCAGATACATTAGGGCCGGAGTGATAAGTCTGAAACATATAGATGGTGATCCGAGACATTAAAGGGAGACAGATGGTCTTCTGGGCATCAGAGATTGACCAAGTTCGCATTAGGAATTCAGACTGTTACATGTCATTAAGTTTTTCTCCTGTATCTCGATGCTGCAGCACTGGGTGCCCTGTATTGACAAACAAAGCAGAAAGTGCCCGATACGATCAGCTTTAAAGGGAGCTGGGCGTGCAGAGGATGCATACCTTGAAACATCGGATTTTTCTTTTAATGCGAAATAGCTTTATTATTTTACGTAGAGGTCAGCAGACATGGTTTCTGTTTTCTTAAAACATGTTAAAAATTATACAATCAATTGAATTTTGTGGGGAAAATCTTTGGAATATAGTGTTAAAACAAGACAACAGGCCCCAAATGGAGTTGCTTATGCTGAGCCCCACGTGCAAACCGAGACTTAATTATGGTTGTGGCTTTACCAGAAATGGAATCCTCACCAGACACCTGCTGGATAGGCCCCCACCATCCCCTAAGGGAAAGTAACCAACCCGCTTTCCTGCCTGGGATAACTTCTTTGTCCTGCTCCCTTCTGCCTGGAAGAGCCTTTCATTTTGTACAGCTAGCTCCTCAGACCTCCCTTCTGTCAGCTGGATTGGATGCTGTCTGGTCTGAATCGATTTTTGCTCAAATAAACTCTTAAAAATGTTAATACGCCTCAGTTTATCTTTTTTAAAAAAATTATTTATTTATTTTGGCTGCGCTGGGTCTTATTTGCGGCACGCGGGATCTTTGTTGTGGCATGTGGGGTCTTCAGTTGTGGCATGCAGACTCTTAGTTGCGGCATGCATGTGGTGTCTAGTTCTCTGAGCGGGGATCGAACCCAGGCCCCCTGCATTGGGAGCGTGGAGTCTTACCCACTGGATCACCAGGGAAGTCCCCTCAGTTTATCTTTTAACATCAGAGCAAAGAAGAAAAAACTTCCCACTGTCTTTCCACTGCAAGACACCACTGAAAATATTTGGCTGGGGATCTCCCTGGCAGTCCAGTGGTTAGGACTCCATGCTCTCACTGCCAATAGGTCAGGTTCAATCCCTGGTCGGGGAACTAAGATCCCAGAAGCCAGAGAAAAAGCAAAAGAAAAAAAGAAAATATTTGGCTGCATTTTTCCAACATAAAATTTCTTCCATACATAAGGTTTTCTGTTCTTTGATTTGGTGATATTGTATGCATTATTTATTTTCTAATTCTCTTCTTCACCTATCATTATTATGTCATAAGTATTTGAAACCCATTTTAATGCTAATGAATAATAACTCTGATAGCTGACATTTACTGAGTGCATACCATGTAGCAGGCCCTATTTAACCAATGACATGAAATAATAATCTACTCTTCTCAACAATCCTACCAGGTAGACACTATTAGTAGTCCCATGTTGCAGATAAGAAAATGGGACCCAGAGACGTTTCTAGATCTTTCCAAATCACAGATGGCAGCAAGTGACAGAGCCAGGGTTGCAGGCGGCCTGGGTGCAGAGTCTGACTCATAACAACCGCTTTAGATCGTTCTCCATCAAATCACTGGTAAATTAGGAGGTCATATTTATTTGAAGCAGGGGCACTGGCAGTTTTCACAGGTCTAACCACGTCATATTCGTGTTTCTGTTGATATATCCATCCCCAGGTAATGCACCTCTGTACATGTCTTTTGAATGAAAGGATGGATTTCTAGTTTGGGTACCAGGCATTGGTGAAGTTCTGTGGTAGATCAGTGTGTCAGTCAGCAGTGAGCTGGAACGGTGCGCAGACCGTGGACGGGGAAGACACAACCAGGTGACCGGCCCCTGCAGCATCATGGCCACAGTCAGGGCTAAGGATTTGTTGAGTGGACATTTTTGAATGACCCCCAAGGCCAGAATAATAGGGAATCAGGACTCAGGGAGCAGTCTGGGTTGGCTGTCTGTGGTCAAATTCTTTCACATCTGAACTGGGTTCACCCCTTTTGTAGCCTTTCAACTAAGCATAGGTGAGAGTGATCACACGTCCCTCCTGTGAGGGGACGTGGGACAGGCAGCCTCCACTATAATGCATGTCACCCAGGTGCGTTATGAGTGAATCATCGTTCACAGACTGGCTTGAAAAATCAACCATTTCTAATTGGGTTTCTATGGGGTAATGTGATTGTGTTCCTAAATAACCCATGAAAAATGAAATTTTGGAATATTCTTGTTTGTATTACATTAGAAACTGCTCTACTCAAGGCAGGAAAGTAGAATAATTACAGAAAGATTTCCTGCAGCAGAAACAACATAGGCTTCTGGTCAACCAGCTGGCTTGGCCTGAGATTTGTAACAAATATTACAAGGGGTAGAGAATTAAGGTTGCATGTTGGAAAAACATGTTTATTTTCTCCTTTGTCAGAGGTGATATTTGGAAAAGGTCCTAATAGAGCAAGTAGTAAAAACAATGACAGAAATTTGGGCATATGTCCAAAATCGGGAGAGTTAGGCTGTGAATTGAGGGGTATTGATACAGTGAAATACACAGTTTAGCTCTAGGGCTTTGAACTTGGGTGCAGAGCGTGTGTGATGAGCGTCCAGCCCTATATCTTTCACAGACAAACGCTTCTTCCTAAAGTTTTCACTAAGACAAGCTTAGCTTTGAAAAGAAGCCTCTTGAAATGCTATTTTTTTCTTGAATCCTTTCATCTGTTTCAACGTATTCATTTAAAAATTGGTCAAAAATATCACTAAAGTACACAGGGCATTTATGGACCATCCTGGATTTTAAAGAAACATTGTTTTTTATGGGGACATTTTAATATAAAAAAACTTTTTAGCCCTACTCAGAATGCCAAAATGTGAGCATTCCAAAGGTGTTTCAGCTTCAGACATGAATAAATATATGCTTTGAATTGGTCTCTTTGTACCCGGTCCAATATTGAGAACGCATTGCCAAGTTAGCAGTCTAGCGAGAAGAAAAATACTAACTTTTCTGCAGATTTTTGGATAAGATGAAAAGAGTTTTAAAAACTCAGTGTTTGAGCCTGGGAAGCAAATTGCTAGAAACATGCAAGTGCAGGTTTAACTTATAACTCCTGGTGGATGGCCGAGGGTAGAGGCAACCTGCAAAGGCAATGGCGGCCGGTCCTATGCGGCCCTGGGTGGGACTGTGGGAGTTTGGGGGGGAGGAAATGGGTCTGCTTAAATTGTTTAGCTGGGACCCATGAGGACTCTTGTCCTCTTCTCATGTAGATACTTGTTGAAAACACTAATTAGGGAGTAAAATATTTTAGATCATCTGGGGATCAGTCTGCCGGGGAGTCTGGGTAGCAGTATGAGATACACATTTCTATATAATTTGCCACAATTTGGGCCACTGTCGCATTGGAGTGAGGCTGGAAGGTCAAGTCAGATGGTCTGATCATCAGGGTTACACGCGGGCTGGGCCACCTCCCTGGCTGGTGAGCATAGCCGCTCTTGAACTTCCCAAGCTTCCTTTCCGCTGCTCATCAGACCGAGAGCATTCCTGTCCCAAAGTGTTGTTGTAACCACCTGTGATGATACAGGTCAGAGAGCGCAGCATCCCTGCTGGGCCTCCTGATCGATGCCCCCAAGTGTTCGTGTGTCTGAATTTATTCAATGAAATACTGCATGTTTAGCACTTAGCACAATGCACCTAAGGCTTGGCATTTACTGAAGAATCACTACTTTTCTCCTGAAAATTCGAAAAACGAAGTTTTCTCTCTGGTTTGTGTGTTGGGTGGTACGGTGCTTTTACAACAGAAAAGTCAATAACGGTGTCTCCTTACTCTGCACTTGTTAGCAAAGCGGGTTTTTTTTTTTTTTTTTTTTTATGAACTCTACACTTCACTCATAAAAAATAATTTTCAACCAATATTAATCCTGCAACAGTTACATTCTAGACCCTGTGTTGGATGGTAGGCGTACAATGCTGAGCAAAGCAGGCTCAACCCTTCCTCCTAGGACCCCCCCACCCTGTCAGTGTGCATTTACCAACGGTGACGAGCTCCAGGCAGAGAAGTCGCTGGGAGGGTCCAGGAGGGTGGAGGGAAGGACATTTATAGGGGAGGATTCTGGAGCTGAGAAATCGAGTGGGAAGAAGGCAGGATCGAGGGGCACGGACAGGCAGTGTGTCAGAAACAGGAAGGGAGAGTCACACGCGGCCACACTAGGCATGCAGGTCACGTGAGGGGGTCCAGCAGCAGAACATGTGGGTCAGCAGCACCAGGGTTTGGAGGGCAAGGGTGGATCTGGGCGGATGTAGGGGGTTGCCCACGTGGGTGACAGTTGTAGCTTGGACTGGGGAGGGGGCTGTGCTGGTGGAGAAAGTGAGGGGAGTCTGGAGACGTTTAGGGATTTAAATGGACAGCATCTGGTGATGAGTTGACTGCGTCAGGCAGGGAAGAGGGAGTTTGTAATGATTACACCCCAGTTTCTAGATTGTCCCTCTGGAAGGATGGTTGTGCTCTTCCCGGGTGCAGGAGACACATGCGATCCCATGAAGACCTGGTTCCCTTTGGCCACGTGGAGTTGGAGGTGCTTCTGAGACCTCTGCCTGCTGGGCCTTGGGTTAGGGACTCCGTGTAAAGGCCTGGCCTGGAGATGGGGATTTGGGAGCGATGGTCCCCAGGGGGGTATGGATGCGATGTGAGGGAAGGGGGGTCTGGGGCTGGACCTAGGGGAACCCCCCATTTGAGTCTTTGGGGCTCAGGCCCCAGGAGCCTGGTCAGGAGTGTCGTGGACAATCCATCTCCTGAGTTTCTTAGGGTAAGAAATTCCCAAGTGACTGGACACCACTTATGGCTGCTTGTCTAGAGGTGGAAGGGGACCCAGAGGTGGGAACTCTCCCCTCACGGTTCTTGGGGTGCAGGGTGGAGGTGAGGGGGATGCTCTGTGCCTTTTGGGATGGAAGGAGAGAGTCAGAATAAAATACTAACGTGAGTGCATTTCTGATGTTCTTCGTCTTCGTTGCCTGCCCTGCAGTCCACACACACACAGACGTTTACACCTGGTCGTGGTGGCGTGTGGAATCAGGGTGAAGGAAAAGCATTGATTTCAGTGTCATTGGTTTCTTCCTCAGAAGGCCTCTTGATGAAAACTGCAAACAGACACGTGCAATTACACATGCACACACACACACACACACACACACACACACACACATAACTAGACGGATGCCCACGTTAGTTTACACATTTTGAAAGGTAGCTCAGGAAAAGGAAGGAAAATGGTTCTCATTATTTTTCTGTTGGGGACAGAAAGTAGAAGGATGCCAAGCTGCTTGCTTATAAGTCTCTCATTTACTTAATTAAGAAAAACAGAGAAAAGATTCTCAGTCAGGAATTGCTGAGTCACATGACTGCTGGAAACGCTGGCAGCCTCGAAATGCTGGTTCAAAAAGGAGCAGGCGTGACATGGGTGCATCCTGACCTCACCTCAAGCGATGACTTTCGATTTTTTTTCTTAAAGAAAATTGCTTAAAAAGATCCAAAACAAAACAAAACAAAAAAAGAAAATAATCTATGATAAGCTATAAATATAGGCATACTAATTGGAATGTACATATATAAAAATACTGTGTTGCAACATTTGTAGCTAAAAAAGCATTGTATAAGAACTAACTGTTAAATGGTATAAAAAGGTGGGAAACCTCGTATATAGACTACAGACCACAGGAAAAGGAAAGGATTGCTCACAGCAGTAAGAGAGCATCAGAGAATGACTAAAATTAGGATTTTCCCAATTATGCATCTTTTTGCTGAGGACTTCAAATGTCATCACACAGTCATTGTAGAAGCAACAGAGAGGGGGGACATGGTTTTCGACCTCAAGTTCTGATGGGAAAGGTATGTAGATAAAAGTTAGAAAATGAAGCTAGCTTCTTCTCTACCTGATACACCATGTTTCTATTTCCTGAAAATTGTATAGTTTGCTAAAAATTCTATTTTATCTCCCTTTTCTCTCTTACCTTGTGGAATTTTAGGGTACATGTCTATAGCTTTAAAAAGACATTTTAGAATGGTTAAAAACAACCTTTTTTTTTTTCAAGAGAAAAAAATACTTCACTGCTCGGTGTTTTTTAAAAAACTCTATTTGTTTAATAAAAAAATACACAGGAATTTAAACATAGGTTTAAACTTTAAATAAATAAATTACAACAAACTGTGAATATAGGAATCTAAATGGGAGGTCTAAGATAATTTTCATGTTAAAAAATTGAATTTACCTTTGTGAAAAGAAAAACAAATTTAGGGGCTATTTAATGGTAAAGTAGTAGTTCAGAACTGGTAGAAAGGAAATAAGGTATTTGTTTAAATGAAAGGCAATTTTTTTGTTGCTGCAGACATGCTCTGTTGCTACCGAGATTTGAGGCGATTTTAGCCCGTTTCAAATTTGGTTTTATTATTTCCACAACCAGTGACAGCCTCATTGTCTCCAAATCTGGTTGCTGGCCAGATTACTGCCTGGCCCCAGGGGTAGTGGGGCAGGGAAGGGGCTGTATCCACGTGGTGCTTTGCTTACGTACTTGCCTGTTGATTTGTTCTTTCCTAGAGCTCCTCATTGATGAATTTTCGGTGGTATTGTGTGTGCATTTTTCAACAGTGCAGTTCTGGGCGAGAATGAGCCATAGCTTTCCTATTCCTAATGGGGGTGGAATCCCCCCAGAATGTTAAGGCCCCAATGAACTTTCACAAAATGCCACTAGAGGGCGCTCACGAGCCAGCAGTGGGGCTAGAATCTCCTCCGGCCTCTTTGCCTGACCCTGCAAAACAGACCCTGAAAACAGTTGGAAGGCTTTCTGCGTTCCTTCCCATACTGTGCTCTCAGGTAGTGACAGTAACAGTTAACAGTGGCAGAGTCCCTTTTTCTTTGATGCTTTGCATTAACGCTTTGCAATCCTTACAATATGAATTCGGAAATATTAATTAAGAGAATAAAAACAAATGGCACCTAAATATTCTTTTGGCTTTTGGATATTACATTTCTGGATTTTCCTCATGTTTGGATTTTATAAAATCTGTTTTGAATCAGTGTGATTTAATGGGGAGTCTACTTAGTAGCATATGACCTTGGACAAATTTAATGAGATTCTGTTTTCCCATCTGTAAAATGGATTCATCTGCCCATTTCACAAGGGTTCTGTGATGATTTAAGTCAGGATGTTTGTGAAGGAATCTGGCCCATAAGAATTGCTAAAGAATTTACTAAATCAGAATTAAATGCTTTAATATTTTAATGCTTTTCTCTATCTTTCAGCATTCTGTATTATGTATGTCTTGAGTAAATCATTTATATAAAAGTTTATAAACAGAAAGAAATTTCTCTTTCTGGAAAGTTAAAATTTCCTGCTCATCAATAACCAAGAAGTTCTTATCCAACATTCCATCTCCATTGGAATTAAACGTAAGACAGAAAGCAGAATATATTTTCCGACATAGGGTGTTTATAGCTTTGGTTTTAGGGCCAATAATGATTGAAAAGTGTTTTTAACATCCAACGCTATAAACTCTGCATTCCTGTCCAGTGGGTCAGCTTCACCAGTTCAAGAAAAACACTATTAATCGTGATAATTTTAACATTAAATACACTTTTATTAACAAGAAAACTAAAAGCTTTGTAAATCTTATGTTACCCTTTGTTCCCATGAAAGTTTTAATTTTGGTAGGAAATCAAGTCTTTGTTTTTAGCACAGAAGGACACTGCCAGGCCCCTGGTGCTGATCTGAAAATTCACTCCAGAGCTTTTGGACCAGCCAAGCTCCTTTCAGGAGCATGTGAATTGAACCCACCTCTCTGCTAGGCATGGATGATTTGACATCAGGGGATTTAAATTTGCTCCAGAAAAAAACCTTAAGTTGCCAAATCTCAGCGTGCCCTTCATCCAAAGTTAGAATATATGCAGGCGCCCCCTTTAACACCGAAAATGGGGAGGTGTTGTGGCACAAACAGGCAGAGGGTGGAGCAGCCCCCAAGGAACCTCCTCCAGGCCTCCGTGTCCCTTCCTGTGAGTGAAGTGGTCACGCTGAACCCACGCCAGGACCAATGGGCAGCTCATGGCCCAGGAGATGCTCTCCTCCAAACTTCTTGTTTAAAGTGACTGGCTCCTCGGCGCCCACCCAGGTACACCCCTGGTGCCCATGGACCCCGCCAATGCCAACGGCAGTCAGATGAGATGAAAGAGGACGCGTTTCTTTCTGTCTGTCTCCTGCGGGAAGGGCACCCGGGCTGCCGTCCTTGCAGGGACCCCCACGTCTGCAGCACCAAAAGCGGAGGGAGAGGCAAAGCCTGGGACAGGTGGGGGTTTTTAATCAAGTAGAAGACGACCAGGCGGCCTGGTGCCAGCCTTTCGGCCAGCGGCTGGCCAGAGAGTCAGCATCTTCAGTTTGGCAGGCTGTGTGTTTTCTGCCACCACCCCACTCGGTCCCTGTACGTGAAAGCCACCCTGGACAGTAGGTAAGGGAAGGAGAGGGCTCATGTTCCCAATAAAACCATTTGTAAAAATAGGTGGTGGACATAGTGGGCTGAAGCATCCCTGAGAGATGGCCCCAGAGAAACGGCCAGTGAAGCCCCGTCTGACAATGAGACTGGGAGGAAGAGAGAACAGACTCTTCTTCACTCTCCTGAATCCTCCCTCGGGCTGTTGTTGCCTCTGAAGGCCTCCCAGTGCGGGCGAGGAAAGCCTGCGTCTGGGACAAGCCGGGAGCCTCCTGGTCCCTCGGTCGTGCGCGTTTGTAGAACCGCGTCTTGTCCCTCGCGGGGGCCTGTGGGCCGTGTGCGTCTTCACACAACAGGCCTTTGCCCCCAGAATGTCTGCAGGAGAGACACTGGGTTTTTTCCTCCCTCCCTAACGGCCCTGCAAAATATGCTCCGTGGAAAATTCTCTAACACACACTTTATCAAGTGGCCCAACAGGCCACTTTCCCTCCCAGCTGGTGTCCCGCTTGGAAGATAACCACAGGCACCGCACCGGGGAGTCCCGGGCTCAGAAGTGGGTTGGGGGTCTTCCTGTGCTGCCCCAGGTCAGCCTGGGACGTCCCAGGGCATCTGTTGTCTGACGACTACGGTCACCTGCTGAGAATCCCGGCCCTCACTGCTGTGAGCACACGTTTTCTTCCAAGAAGTTGAATCTGCCTTGGAGATGTGATTTCAATAATCTTCGCTCTCCTTTTGAATGCTGAATTATGTGGCCTAGAAGAGCAGCACAAATTTTGAAAATTATTTCGATATTATTGTTTCTCTTTTTTTGAGGAATGTTTGTTTTCGATAAATTACAGTTTTCATGAGCAACCTGTAATATACCTGTCATTTTTTTTTTTTTTACAAATTTATAAATTTATTTATTTACTTATTTTTGGCTGTGTTGGGTCTTCGTTGCTGCACGCGGGCTTTCTCTAGTTGTGGCGAGCGGGGGCTACTCTTGGTTGCGGTGCGTGGGCTTCTCATTGCGATGGCTTCTCTTGTTGTGGAGCACGGGCTCTAGGTGTGCGGGCTTCAGTAGTTGTGGCACACGGGCTCAGTAGTTGTGGCACACGGGCTCAGTAGTTGTGGCTCACTGGCTCAATTGCTCCACGGCATGTGGGATCTTCATCTTCCCAGACCAGGGCTCGAACCCATGTTCCCTGCATTGGCAGGTGGATTCTTAACCACGGCGCCACTAGGAAAGTCCCCTGTCATTTCTTTTATGTTAAAATAACAGACTTATTTCTTCCAACACCCCTGCCCCACTTGCTTCACCCAGATTTTGCTTTCTTTTGCCCCTTTGGTCCCACTTCTTTAGTCCATTTCCGATGAAGTTGAGGAGGAGACAGCAGCCTGTGGCCTCACGTCTAGACCCCGGTTCTCTCCCCACCTACCCCACCGTCTGTTCAAATAGTTTAAAAAATGCAGATGGTAAAACATAAATCTGCTCCCACCCCAGGCTCCCAGCACCCCCGCCCCCCTCCTCTGGGGCAACCACAGCCAACATTCGCTGCGTACCGCTGAGCTACCCCATCCCGGGGGCCCCTGGTCCCCACAGCCCTCCGCTTCCTCGCGTAGGTGCACGGTGGGGCTGCTAGTCTCTTGTCCTCGGGGGTGGGGTCCATCCCTGCTCTGACGTCACGTGTTCCCTCCCCGCTCCCTCAATGCTTTAGTCTAGCTCATCCTGCAGGGCCCTGCGCACCCGTCCCTTCCTACGTCTCCAGAGGCCGTGCTCCCGGGGGACCTGCGGGGCTGAGGCGCCCTGTCTAGTTAGGGCTTACATGCGCCTCCGTTTCCCTGTGACGGAACCCAAAGCCTCTCCAGCAGCGGCTGCCACCCTTGCTGGTTCTCACCGCCCAGCACAGCCCGGAGAACTGACCTCATCTGATTCTCCCTCAGAAGGACGGCCGTGCCCACCTGTTTCCCTTTTCTACTGTGAGCGCTCTTAGGGTAGGGGCTCTGGCCTGCTTTGGAGGTTGCTCAGACCCCAGTGAGTAACCCTGACGGTCACCCCAACAGCAGGGGCCAGGCCTAAGTTGCGCGGATCTCTAAGTTGATTTGTTTGAGGTTAAGGTGGAGCTGGAAGCTGTGGTTTCACGTTGCTTCTCTGTGTTGTGATTTTCCCGGGCTGCTCATGAAACTCCAACATTTGCATCAGCAGACCCTGCATCAGACATAGGCATTTCCAAATGCATCGAAAGATGCACCATGAGCAAATCTAAAGTAACTCAACTAACAGGATTTTAGGGGAAGAGGAGGCCTCGGCAGCCTCGTCTTTAGAGAACAGGCGCTGCGCACCTGCAGCCCACTGAGCGAATCCATGGGAGAGACGGAGGTGGCTGCCCCATAACCAGGGCCGTGTGGTGTAGGAACTTGCTGCAGATCACCCCCAAACATCCCTCGGGACCCCTTCAGTTGTCCTCTGAAAGTTCTGTCTCTTGGGACAATTTTCTTGATGTCATGTATCTGTAGAGAGTCTTTTAGTCCCTGGGAAACAATTGCTGGGAGGCTATACCTTACCCAAATGATAAAGAGCCAGCACTTTATCATAATTATAAATTACTGTGTCATCTGCACTTAAGGTAAGCCCTTTCCAGTCTCCTTTACCTCCTCAGTGATGCTGGAGGATTTGTAATCAATCTCATATTAAGAAAGAGTTGTTTGGGACTTCCCTGGTGGCGCAGTGGTTAAGAATCTGCCTGCCAATGCAGGGGACATGAGTTCGAGCCCTGGTCCGGGAAGACCCCACATGCCACGGAGCACCTAAGCCCGTGTGCCACAACTACTGAAGCCTGCACGCCTAGAGCCCGTGCACCACAACGAAGAGTAGCCCCCTCTCACCGCAACTAGAGAAAGCCTGCGCACAGCAGCAAAGACCCAACGCAGCCAAAGTAAATTAATTTAAAAAAAAGAGTTGTTTATCCATGCCACTTTATTTTCCAACTTTCAAAGACAAAAAAAAAAAAAAAAACTCTGAAAAAAGTGATATGATATTTTTTGGCAGACAAGGCTCCACTGAGGTATAAATTCAAGCGTTAGGACTAAGGAAAGATTAAGGATGTAAATTAGATGATGAGCGCAGGTAGAAAGTGCCTGGCAGATGAGATACGGGGAAAAGATGAAAGAAAATGAGAAATGTGTCTGGAAAGGCAGAGGTAATAAGCACACCTGTTACATACTCGTCAGTGTGCTCACAAAGTGGATTAGAGAAACAAAGCACAGTACAACAAACATCACGAACAATTTCAAAGGACAAAAGGACAACGTCAACTAATCTGCACCCCCTAAGTCCATGGTCAGAGTTCAGTAAGGGTGTGCTCACCCTCTTCTAGAAGTGGGAAACAAACTTGTCCTAGACGTAGAATATCAGATGTTTCAGTATCCCTATGGTTTCACTCACCTTTTACTTTTTATAATATGGCTTCTTATGTACTATAAAATTCACATGTAAGCATAAACTCATAGACACAAATAATAAACATCATAACCTGAGTTGTTTTATTACAGCTTGAAAGGTCATTCTAGTTTTCCTTTAAAAGATCCAATGGACAAAAAAAAAAAAGATCCAATGAATCTTTTTCTCACCTTCTGAGATGGCCCACACGCTGTCTGTGGAGTGTGTTTCTCTCTAAGTAAATCCAGTTCTTAACTATCACTTTGTCTCATTGAATTCTTTTTGCAATGAGACCTCAAGAACCTGAGCTTCGTTAAGTCCTGAAGCCAGGTAATGCATCCAAGAAAGAGTCATCTACTGAGTTTTTTTCCCTCATTCATCTCCCTTCATCCAAGCTGAGGAAAAGACAGCGACCTGGCAAAGGTCTAGTCCAAGGTGCCTTTGAAATCTTCTGCTGAAGCACCTCTGTTTCCCCAGCATTCCTGTTAGAAGATAAGCCGTCTCCTGGCCAAGGAAGTTATAAAACCCAGGATAGGACTCTAGTGGGATTATTCTATTGAAGCTCTAATCTGAAATCTCCTTCTCAACATATTCATCCAGGCAGCCACTACAAATTCATTAGAGTTGGCATGAAAGATGGAATCTATCTGATGTTCCTGTTACAATGTGCCTTATTGTGACATGGTGGCAGGGACACAGAACTTGAAGTCCAATGACCTGAATTTAAATCTAGACTCTGCCATGACCTGGGACAATCGTTAAGCCTCTCTGTTCTTCAATTTGCTTCATCTGTAAATAAAGCAATTGGAGGAGATAAACGCTAAAACAACAACAACAACAACAACAAAGGGGCCAGTCTTGAGATATTAAGGGAAGTAGTGTCTAGAGAGGGTTGGGGGAAGAATACTAAGACTAATTTATTCTCTTGTTTAGAAACGGAGATTGCAGGTAATTTGTGTCCAAATCGCAGACTGATATTTAAGGTGCCTCAAATCTATCTCAGGGAGATCAAGTTTTGGGAGGCTGTGTGACCAAAGAGGACATGGATTCCATCAATGAAGCCATTGGCTTTTGTCCTTTGATGAAACTGGACTTCTTAACATGCCATATGCTTATAACAAAGGTCTAATATTCTAATTGGCCTGGCTCTCATTGCTTTCAGAGGCTGGTTTCAGCTGGAGTTAATGCTGCTGTTGAAAATATAACACCCCAAAGTTGGATTATCTTGCTATCATAACATGGTTGCTGTCCAGGCCCAGGTAGATCTCGGATGAACACTGATAGCCACCAGCTGATCATAAAAAAAAGGGAAACCTTGCCTTCTAGATCACAGACCTGCACTTCCCTCCTTCTCTTTCCAGTGATCCCACCCCGTCTTCTTTTTTTTTAATAAATTCATTTATTTATTTTTGGCTGCATTGGGTCTTCGTTGCTGTGCACAGGCTTCCTCTAGTTTCGGCGAGTGGGGGCTACTCTTCGTTGCGGTGCGCGGGCTTCTCATTGCAGTGGCTTCTCTTGTTGCGCAGCACGGGCTCTAGGCACACGGGCTTCAGTAGTTGTGGCTCACGGGCTCTAGAGCACAGGCTCAGTAGTTGTGGCGCACGGGCTTAGTTGCTCTGCGGCATGTGGGATCTTCCCGGACCAGGGCTCGAACCTGTGTCCCCTGCGTTGGCAGCCGGATTCTTAACCACTGCGCCACCAGGGAAGTCGCCCCCCCCCCCTTCTCCCCTCCCTTCTCCAATTCTGTGGGATGAGGGAACTTATTTCTCCTCCAGAGTGAGCACACTTTAGGGAACACGGTAAATGCAGTTCAGCAAGGAGCTTGGCACAGATGTGGAACATGAAGCAAGCCTTTGGGACTGGTGCCCTCATACCACACACCCCGTTCTCACCCAGTGGTGGCTGTAGCCATGGGGACAGGTGAAAGCCCAACACCCATCAACAGGGAGGTGGTAGGTGACTTCAGAATTTAGAAGCTGGTGTGATTAGCCGTGTGCCTCAGGCTAGAGCAACCGTACAGTGATGAAAGGGGGCTTCGTTGCACTGCATTTTTCCTGGGGAACCTGTCTGGAGTCAGGAGTGTGATATATTACCTGCTCATTTACTTTAGACAAAATGGTCAGTGAGTAAGGGAGGATGCACCGCTCCAGGAATTATCTAAGTGAAATCAAATGCAACGGCGAGGAACACTTGGACTTGGTTGTTTCCAGAGCCTGTTCTTCCTTCTGTGGAATGAAGTCAGCCCACCCTGCTGTCTGGAAAGTAATGAGGTTTGGGAGGGTGCTCTGCCCTTGACAGTGTGTTAGGAGAGAGTGTTTCTAGGCCAGCCCTTGGAAGGTGTGTCCTGAGTTTTACAAGCTTGGTTCCTTTCTCGGTAAGGAAAATCGATAAAGAAAAGCTATTTGTCATGGACTTGCCACATGTGCATTTGGACTGTCTGGGCTTCCGGCGCCTGGCTGGGGATGTGTTGTGATGGCCTCAGGCTCTTGGTCATTCGTGGCCCAGTCCACTCCTCTAGTGGTTTCAATGGGATACGCAGGCCCAGAGAAACAGTGCTGAGAGCCTTGATTCTGCAGCCTGGGTCAGGCAGGCCTTCCTAATACAAGTAGAGATAGGAGGTCAGGAGCCAGGGTTTCATTAAAAATGTTAAAGAAAAAATAGTTTTATGGAAATAGAAAATTTTAGAAAAAACAAAAATGCAAAAAGTAGATTTTTTTATAGTACTTCACTCTTCTGGTTTTGAAGTGTATGAATTAAGTGACACTCTCCCCTGCCCTCTGGCTGCCCCCTGGAGTAACCACGGCTGACAGCTTGGCCATCACCCTGCACTGTCTTCTTCTGTGTCCCTCTGACCACAAGCATGTGACATACATGGTTTTGTGGTATTTTTACTATACTGGATAGCACCGTCCACATCTTTCAACAGCATCTCTTTTTGCTTAACAGTATTTGACATGGATATTTTTTTCAAATCAGTTCATATAAATCTACTTCATTTTAAAAAGTTGTTACATAGAACTATAGCACATGAATATACTATAATTTGCTAAATCTTTCCAATTTTGTCGAATGTGTAGGTTAGTTTTTAGAGCACATTACAAATAACCAACATTTAGATCATGGGGATTGCCTGGTCACATTTCTCAACGTAAGTGAGAACGTTGAAACCCCAAAAGGCTGAATGATTAGCATAATTAATAGAGAAATACGGATAGACTACTTACTTCTGGATTTTTCCTGTCAGCTCAAAGTTTAGGCATGAGGACTCATTCTGTGTTAACAGAGGATGTGGGAGAGAGACAAAGAAGCCTTCATTCATTCATTCATTCATTCCTCATTCAGGTTCTCTTCAGGTTCTCATCAGTAAGAAAACAGAGGTCACAGTGAGCCTTCAGGAAGCTCACGGTGTAGTGGGATGGCTGGGAAGAGACAGTAAATACGATGTAAAAAAATAAATTATGCTAGATTGGGAAGTGAGAAATCTATGGAGAAGGATTTAGGAGGAGATTGAGGAGGAGAGCAGGGTGGAGTGCCGGGGGGCCATAATGCAATTTTAAGTGAGAGGGTCAGTGGCAGAGAAGCCCTCGCTGACACGGTGGACTTTTATAAGAAAAATAGCTTTACTGAGGTGTGACTGACATACACTAAACCACACATACTTGGGCACTAAGTTTTGACGTATATCATCTACACCCAGGAAGCCATTACCACAACCAGGATAATGAACAAATCCACTCTCAAGTTTCAGCACACCCTGCTGTGATCCCTCCCTCCGGCCCCACTTGCCCCCCGCCCCCCAGCAATCAGTAGCATGCTTCTTGTCACTATATTATATTGACATTAGTTGGGATTAATATATATATTGTATATTAGTTGGGATTTTCTAGATATTGATGTAAATAGAATCATATGGCATGTGCTGTTTTGGGGGTGTTGGCATGTTTTACTCAGCTTAATTATTTTGAGGGTCATCTATCTTGTTGAGTGTGTAGATGGTTCACTCCCTTCACTGCTGAGAACTAGTTCATTGTTTATCTGTTGACTATTTGATGGATGTGTGGCTCATCTACAGCAGCACTGCTAAACTCTCCTGGAGTTCTTATAGGCTTTTTTTTGAGATTCCATAGGATTTCTACGTAGACAATCATACTGTCTGTGAATAAAGAATGTTTTCCTTTTTCTTTTCAGTCTACATGAATTTTACTTCTTTGCCTTGCCTTATTGCACAGGTTAGAAATTTCAGTACAAAGTTGAATAGAAGTGGGGACAATGTAACAGGAAAGAGCCAATCCTGAGTCCATCTTGGATCTGTTTCTTTTACTTTAACCTTTGCTTCCCGCTGCTTTTGTTCACTAAAAGGATACTGTCGATATATAATGGCCTGCCTCCCGAACCCTGCCCCCGCTGCCTGAATGTTAAACCAAAGTGCCTTTGTACATCCTGACCCTGTCCACCTGTGGATGGCTGCAAGAAAGAAGAAATTAACACATCCCCTCCCCAAGGCTGGCCATTCCAGGGGATATTTGCAAAACTCATGGCCTTTTTTACTTTACTTCCTCATCTCTTCCCCCTCTCCGTTCTATGAAAGAAACTGGCATCCAAACCCCGATAAGATGGTTTTTCGGACACACTAGTCTGTCATCTTCTCGGTCTGCTGGCTGTCCGGATAAAGCCGTATTCCTTGCCTCAACACCTCGTCTCCCAATTTACTGGCCTGTTGTGTGGCGAGCAGAGCGAGCTTAGACTCGGTGACAACAATGGACATTCTTGCCTTTTCCTGACCTTAATGGGAAAGTGTACAGTTTTCTACCATTAAATATCACGTTTAAGGATTGTGTTAGCCGTAAGTTTTTTAAAAAGACTTAATTTTTTAAGAGCCATTTTAGGTTCACGGCAAAATTAAGAGGAAGGTACAGAGATTTCCCATACACCCCCGGCCCTGTCCACCCCCCCACCCCCCGCTAGCCTCCCCCACTGTCCACATCTGTCTCCCACCAGATGGTACTCTGGTTACAATTGATGAACCTACATTGACACATGACCATCACCCAAAGTCCATAGTTTACATTATAGTTCACTCTTGGTGTCGTACATTCTATGGGTTTGGACAGATGTCTAATGACGTGTATCCGCCATTAGTGTATCACAGTGTTTTCATTGCCCTAAGCTGCAGGTTTTTTATAAACACTCTTCATCAGGTTAAGAAAGTTCCCTTCTACTTCTTATTTGACAAGACTTTTAATTAATAAGAGATTTTGGATTTTTTCAAATGTTTTTCTGCATCTAGTGACCTAATCATATGGTTTTTCTATTTTAGACTGTTAATATGGTGAATTATATAGATTTTTTTTTTTTTAATGTTAAAGCAACCTGGCGTTCCTGGGGTAAAGCCCACTTGGTCATGATATATTATCCTTCTCGTGTATCATTGGACTTGATTTGCTGAAATTTTGTTTCTAATTTTTGTATCTTTATCCATGAGGCATATTGATCTGTAGTTTTATCATAAACTCATTGTCTGGGTTTGATACTGGAGTCATGCTGGCCTCAGTGAACGAGTTGACAAGTATCCCTGACGTTGCAGTTTTCTGGAAAGGTTTGTGTTAGTTGGTATTACTTCTTCTTTAAATGTTTAGCAGTCTTTGTGGGGAGGTTTTGAACTCCAGTTCATTTTGTCAGGTAGACAGAGGGCTTTCCATGTTATCTATTTTTTTCTTCAGAGAATTTTGGTAGCTTTGCTCCTCGACAAATTTGGCCACTTTATGTGAGTTATCAGATTCATCCTCAGTCTTGCTGGGGACAACGTGGGGTGAAAACATCATGTTTTTCATGAACTGAGCACGTGCCTCGCCCATGTCCCACTTCCGCTTTCCCTGAGTGTGAGAGTGGCGAGGTTAACAACTTCCACCAGGGTGTGTCATTTTCCCAACCCTCTGCTGTGTGTGTGCGGTGGGTCCTTTCCGAGGCCTCTCCACGGTGAACATGTAGGCCCAATTGTCCTTTTTGCCTTCATCCAGCATGAGCGGGGCCATTTCAACCTGCTGGCGGGGTCCAGGGCCGGGCCGGCTCCAGGTCCAGCTGTAAAGGGGTTTCTCAGCCCACCTTTCCCTTTGCTGACAAATCCATCCTATCCAGTTCCTGCTATTCTCACGTCACCCAGGCTCCTCAAGTCAGGAGGAAAATATCTGAAAAAATAACTACAACCTTGGTGCGAGTTACTTAAAGCCTTTAGCCTCACAGGAGTGTTTTAAAAGAGAACCCCAGATGGAGGAGCCTGGAGAAAGGACAAGTAGGGCCGCGTGGCACCGGGCGGGGATGGTGTCAGCGATGGGGCCTGGGGCGCGACCTCACACAGCGACCTGCGGACTCATTTTAAAATTAGCATTAGCAAAGCAAAGTAGAACCAGCTGCCAAAAGTTCATTTACGACATCAGGAGGTGAAGTGGAAATAAATGGTTTCCTATTAATAATTTTTGTTTCATCGAAGCCACAGGGCCACACCAGTCATACCGCTTCTGTTCCCGCAAACACGCATCTAAACCACGGCAAAGCCACACTGCTGAGGTCCTTCCGTTACTGGGGTCCTCACTTTCCTTTTGGAGCTGGATTCACCCCTTGCGAACTGGGGGGGGGGGGGGGGGTCTTTGGCGTGGGGGAGGGGAGGGATGGAGGGAGGAGGGGGGAAGGGAAGGGAGGAGGGGAGGGGGTGGCCCTGGTGGGAGCCCCACTTAATCACACAGCCCCCTGGGTACAGTTGCAGCCCCTTTGAATTAAGTTGGGCTCCTTCAGGGCCTGAGTTTTGTCATCTTTAAAACAAGGCGCTGAAGGGGGGGATGGCTGAATCTCCTTTGTCCCAACCTCCTCCTGTTTTGTGGATGGACCGCCCCCAGCGTGGAGCTGCTGAGCACCGTCCTGGCTAAAGCTGGAGTTTGAAGTGGTCTTGAACCTCTTCTAACCTCGATGAGAGACCGACAGGGTGGCAGGTGCTTCTTGGTGCAGATGCCGGTCTGGGCGCCTGCAGCCAGCGTGTCTGTGTGTCCTGATGTGAGCTGCCTGTCACCACAAGGAGTAGCAGGTTGTAACTGGTTATTAGTAGAGTCCAAGTTCTATTATAAAAATGTCTTGGATTGAAAAATGACACGCCTTAACTTACACCAGATGTAATGTGTTTTCTTAAAAGGAGATGAAATGTCAGAGTTGGTTCCCTGTCACTCCTTTTCTGCCCCAGCAAAGGCAAATGCTTACAAGTGACTTTAATTTCCCCTGGGAATCCGCGGTGGCCTGGTCCTGTCCTCCCTCTGTCGCACCCCAGGGTGGGGTCTCGGCACTGGTTCCTCTAAGCTGGTGCCTTCTCCATCCCGTGAAACCTAAACTCACAGATGCTTGTGATTGTCCGGGAACCCTGGAGGCTGACACAGCCAGCCTGGATCTCAGTGTGATGTGCCTCCTTTGTCTTGGAGAGGGGACCCTGACATCCCTCTCTTTGTCCCTTTCCTTGGTAGAGATGCCCCTCCAGCCCTCAGGCCCAGCAGGTCAAGAGGGGCTTGTGTGCAGGGGTCTCTGGGAATGTATGACTTTGGTAGACCCCAGTTCTACCTCGGACTGTGGAGGAAGGTTTCCTTCAAATTGTTTCTGGTGTGAGTAGGCAGGTGAAAGAAGCTAGGTGACAGAGTCCTTCGTCCCGTCCCCAAATGATAACGGAGCATTGTTCCCTCCCTTGTAAATGCGGCCACATGAGTTACACGTCAGGGCTGTTGTTGCAGATGGAAAACGCAGGTGTCTGTCCAGTCACTGCTGCCACCTTGGGGACTTCTGTTTTGGTCGCTTTAGGTTCTTTGGAGAAGGGGTCCTGTGTAGTTTTGAGAACTAGAGGGACCTGGTGCAGTCTCCTCCCAGTGTCCTTGGCTTTTAATGGTGCTAATAATGCCTAATTCATATGTGAAGATTAAATACTCCCTGTAGACCATTCTGCAAATATAAGATAGAATTACTTAACTAGTGCAGAAATAGTGCAGAACTGGTTAGCGCAGCGTGAGAGCCAGGTGGAGAAGTTTGGTTTTATTGGTTTTTGGTTTCTGTTATTTTCCTCTCTGTTATCCTGAATGTCCTAGAAGCCCAGCTTCCTGGACTGTGTGCATTGTCTCCCGTGCAGTGAGTGACCAGTTAGCCCAGAGCAGAGATTCCTACTGTTTGTAGATTTGAGGTCTCTATCATAAAATTCTGAGCAGATGACCTTTTATCACAGCATAGACCTTCTGTCCAAGTAAGACATTATTTTGAAAATTGGCCTTGTGTCTGGAAAGGGCACGTGGAAGTTTGCCCCGTCTCCTCTTTTGCACGCCTGGGTCATGGCTCCCCAAATCCTGGAGGAGGTGGTGGGAGGGGTGTCTGCCCCCTTGGGCTAAAGGGCTTCATTTTAGAGTCTCCTCTGCATTTCTGAGGTTCCAGTTGTGGTACTGAGTGTCCCTGAAATTACTGTTACTTACAGATGGAAAACTCTGGGAAAAAGAGATCTCAACTATTGAAGGAGAAAGAAGAGCTAAGGAGGTGGCCCCTGCATGGTGTGACCTGGAGCCCCTGCAGATTCTGGAAATACTCCTGCAAGAATTGATTCCACACATGGAATCGCTGGCTGGATAGGTGAGTCATTGCTGCAGCGTGGGAACAGGCTCAGGGAGCCTGAAGCCCCAGATGCCGCTGGAAGGTGGGAGCCTGTTGGGTTTCCAGCACAGCCTTGCTGGGTTCGGGGCACAGGTCAGCCCGCGCCCACCCAGGGTGTGATTGTGCTTTGTGTTTCTGAGGCGAGCGACTGGGAGGTATCACTTACCAGCCTCTGCGATCTTCTTGAGAGCATCCCCTCCCCCTCCCAAGGGAGCATCTACATTTTGGCCAAACATTAGGAATTTAATATTTAATGTTAAAAGAGAAACTGTTTAGAAAGTCTAGGAACCTCTCGTGTGCCTCGTGGCAATTATGAGATCCCTGGGCCCCCCTTAAACAAAGAGCTTTGTTCTTCTAAAGCAATTACCAGAAGTAAAAAAGCAATAGTGCCAGTAAAACTTTTTAAAGGCACCTCTGCAGAAAGATGATTTGAGTTCAGGCTGTCTGTGGGTAGCTGGATGACTGGTCGTGGCCCTGGAAGAGCCTGTGGTCAGGAGTGTCCCTACAGCCATCGTTCCTTCCAAAGCCCGGCTATGGGCCACGTTCACGGCGGCTGGCAGGGTCACCTGGTGGGGTGGAAGGCATTGCAGCAATGACACAACCTGTGAGAGTGAGGCTGCACCTGGACAGGGTCTGCCTGCCAGCCGGCCAGCATCTTCGGAAGCAAGTTGCAATTAGATTAGCCAAGTGATGGAATCGACTAAAAATGGCTTAGCCTCATGAAATCACTTTGCTTGTGAATTGCCCTTGGCTTATGATAAAGGACGCTCGGGTCCTGGCCTTCACACTGTCATCCGGTCCCGGTCCCCACGTTGCCTCTCCCGCTGCACCTGCACCAGGTGCCTCCAGGGAGCCATGCTCACTGGAAGCTCCACCCACTTCCCTCCCCGTGGGTCCTTCAGCCTGGCCCCTCCCTTGCTGCACCTGTGGAGTCACTGCACACCAGTGACTTTGCTGAGCTGTTCAAGGGACCGTGGGAGGAAGGGCGGCGGGGAGGTCAACGGAGGGCGGTGGGTGCTTGTCTCCGGAGACCGTCTGACTCGCCTCCAAGAGGGACCTGCTTCCAGGACCTGTTTCCTTCTTCCCGCATCCTCACTGCTCAAGGCTCACTCCTGCCTCCCTTGCCATCCTCCAGGATAACTGCAAATCATCCCTCTCTGAAGTTTCTTTTTCTCCCTTTTTCCTTTTTTCACCATAAGACAGATACTGACCTTCCCTGTGGACTGGGCTGGACTCACCCCCTCTTCCAAGCATCCCTTTTGGATAAGACCAGGGCGCCTCTCCTTCTCTCTTCATTTCTACTAACGTGATCAGATTTATGCACGTGTGTGATGGGAGTGGGGGAACTGTTTTAATATCTATTAAAATTATACAAGTCCCCAGCAAATTTATTTTCATCTACTGAATACATGAATCATTTACCTAAAAAAATGAGATAACACCCCACTTATATTTCTGTATTTTTCTGTCTTCAGAAAAAACATTATATTTAAAGATCTTTCCATGTTAGGACATAGAGATTAACATTCTCTTCAACTTTTGCGTATAATGCTATACTATGAATTTATTGCTGTATATAACCATTTCCCTGCTGACGGAAATATTGAGGCTTAAGTGTCCATTTCTAGCAACAATATTTAAAAACACATCTAAAGTTAGATTTAAAATCACTTTCTGTAGGAAATAAAAATCGTATTTTTTAGGAGCTGTGCCATTTAAAGGATGTTAGTCCCAGGAAGATATGAAGTAGCTTTGTTGGGTAAAAGAATTCAGTCTCATTTCCTGTGTGCTTTTATTGTTTCGACTGAACAAAAACTGTGTGTCCTGCTCTGTGCCAGGCCCTGGGGACACAGGTGAATGAGTCCTGGCCTCAAGGGACACATACACCTGCACCACTGGTTGATCCAAGGCAAGAGAAGCAAGGTCTGCCGTTTCTACAACAGGGATTATTGGCCTTGGCTGGGGAACCAGGGGCAGGGCTGTGTCTCTCCCTGCCTGTCTGACAGGAGGCGGCAGGATTTGGTGCTAGTTTGATAACCTGAATACTCAGTCACTACCTTCTCTGAGAAGGAGATTGTGACACTTCCGGGTGTGTTTTATTGATAGAAAAGAGTGTTGTCTTACAACATGTAAACAGAACTGAATTTACTACAAATCGAAGGAGTGATGAATTTTGGTTTTCCAGTTCTCAGGTCTGCTGCACAGTAGAGAGATGTTGCCTATTCCGACAGCTTCCTGGTGTTTCTCTGTTTACAAATTGACCCACTGAAGGCTTCAAAGAGCCTCATGCAAAGTGAATGTCTCATTTACAATATGAACAGCTCTATTGTTCTATTGTCAGATCACTTGGCCATTAAAGAAAAGCTGCATAAACAAACCCTAGGAAAAAACCCATTGGTTTGCCTGGTGGCTTTTGTTTGCTTCTCAGAACGAACGCCCATATTATGCTGAGTTTATCACTCCTGGAGGGCAGCTCAAACCCAACGGAGAGAGATTTCACTGCCCAGATTGTGGTAGACAGTGCTGGATTGGAATGCTGGAGTGTTTGCTTCAGTTCCCGAGGCCCATTTTCCAAACACAATAGGGTGAAAATAAGGTTGTACGGTTTGTTTTTCCAGAAGGCTTTGGGTATATATTACAAAAAATAGAGTCTTTGGTTTCAGGTCTTCATATTTCTGAAGGTGGCTCAGTTACCTCGTAGTAACGTCAGCAGATTTCACAAACTGGCTGTTTGATGTGTGGGGCTTAAGGTCTTCTGGTTTGGGGGTGGAAAGAAAAAAAACAGATTGGAGACACAGCTTCTCCCTGAGGTGCTCTGACCCTCTCTAGGAATGCGGGAGACAGGGTGTAGTCTAGAGAGGTCAGGGTCAAATTCTTGAAGGGTGAATGAAGGTCACGGTGGCCCAGTCATGTCTGTGGGACACTGAAAGTTGGGATCAGCATCGTGAAAAATATTGTGACTCAGGAGAGCTGGTAGGACACAAATGTGAAGTCCTTTAAAGTTGATGTGGATGAAAGTAACACTCAGGAAGGTGCTAGGCTGGAACACTCGGCACCTTTGGAACATCAGGGAAAACAAATCACAAACAGGGACGCCCTTAAGACATTGCTTCCTGGGGAGGCCAAGTGGACTTTGGAATTAGGTACATCGGTGGCACTAACAGGGATTCTCCAAACCACCTGCAGTGCTTGTCAAAACATTGATTCCTGGGTTCTCGCCCAGACCTAGTGAATCAGGATTTCAGGACGAAGGTCCTGGATAACTTAATTTTTAGCAGGCTGTCCAGGTGATTTTTAAACATGGTTAAATCTTTCAGAAACTTACCATGCACCAGGTCCTGTGAGAAGTGCTTTATGTCACGTGGAAGGTGACACAGCTCAGCGAGCTCTGTAAGATTATCTCATTCTGTGGCCTAGAAGCCGAGGCTTAGAGCCCCTGGACATGCCCCGCCCCCTGCCCCCCCCACCCCAGTGAGGGGTGGAGCAGGGGTGCCCTGTGCTGTCTGACTTTAGAATCCATGCTCCTCAGCATCACTCAGCCTTTTATGTCTTTTGTACCTTTAGAACCACTTAACTAACTCCCTGAGTGTCAATTTCCTCATCTGTAAAAGGGGGATAAGCACATCTAAAGTGTGAGATCTATGCTGTTCAATCCTGATAACGAAGAGAAGCTTAGCTGCTCCACTTTCCTAGGCTATGAAGAACGTCTGTGTTCCTGCAATATTCCAAATTTGTTGTTTGCATTTACAGACAAACTTCAAATATTGGAATGATTGTGATAATATTATTTTATATTTTTGTATAGCATGCTTTCTTTTTCCTAGCTTTATTGGGGTATAATTGACAAATAAAAGTGTATACATTTGAGGTGTCCAATGTGCTGATTTGACACACTTGTATATTGTGGAATGATTACCACGATGAAGTTAGTCAACCCACCCATCACCTCACATAGTTACCATGTTCTTTTTTTGGCAGTGAGAACATTTAAGATCTACTCTCTTGGCAAATTTCAAGTATACAACACAGAATTTTTAGCTAAAGTCACCATGCTGTACATTAGACCCCAGAACTTATTCATCTTATAGCTGAAAGTTTGTACCCTTTGACCAGCATCTCCCCATTTCCCCCAGCCCCTGGCAGCCACCACTCTACTCTCTGTTTCTATGGATTTGACTTTTTAAGATTCATAGAGTATTTGTTTTTCTCTGTCTGACCTATTTCACTTAGCATAATGCCCTCAAGTTTCACCCACGTTCTTGCAAGTGGCAAGACTTCCTGTTCACTGCAGCGTTATTCACAACAGCCAAGACGTGGAAACTACGTAAGTGTCCATGGGTAGAGGAATGTATAAAGGACATGGGGGTCTATCCACACGATGGAATATTATTCAGCCATGAAAAATAAGGCAATGCTGCCATTTGTAGCAGCACAGATGAACCTTGAGGGCATACGTCAGGGAGTAAGTCAAACAGAGGAAAGCAAATACAGTAGGCCTGCTTTCTGAGACGGCGCCCATGCTGAGTGATTTCACTGTGGCTGAAAGATCTGGATCCCTTCCAATCTGAAATTTTCTTTTTTCTTAAAATTTTTTTCCCTCTTTTTAAAGTTTTTATCCTGATAGAGATGGAATGTTCTTTTCCTGAGGTCAAGTATTTAGAGGCCACCCAGTTGAAACACAAGTGTCTGTATAACCAACAATAATGGAACCACCTCTTTGTCTGTAGTGAGGCACTCTGACTAGTGATGCCAAAAATCTTGGCTCTCTGTGCACCGATGCTGAAAAGAAATACAGAGACAGAGTTTTGGAGGAAAGAGAAAAATGGCTTTTAATCTTTGCCTGGCAAAGGAGAAAACACAGCAGGCTAGCGCCTCAGGAACTGTGCTCTCCTTCCCTGGGGAATAGGGAAAGGTGATATAGCCCAGGGCTCGTGGTCTGGGGTAGGTGATAAGGCTCAAAGTAATTAAGGTCTTGCATTTCTTTTCTTCTGCAAATTCATGGCCAAAGCTTGCGTCAGTTGGCTCAGCAACCGGGTCTGGTGTCCCTGAAGTTATTGGCCATGACCTTCCTTCTGAAATGAAGAGTGCTACAAGGGAGTTCAGGGGGAGAAGAAATGCCAGGTGCAAAGGGTAATTCATATGGAGTCAGAGAGTAATCAGCTTTGTGAAGGACAAGTCCAGCTACAAGTGTTTGTTAGTAGTAACAGCTAAAGAATAACCAAGATGGCTTAGCTCTTTCAGGCCTGTTTATGCTGTTTCCCCAACGTGTTCATTGTTTCCTTATTTTCCTTGTTTATCAGAAAAGTCTCATTTCTATCTTTGCTGCAACACTAGTGTGACGCCACCCAACCCCCCGCCCCCCCGCCCCCTGAATGTACATGTTGCTCACAGATCCTTCTTTGCTGTCCCAGCAAAGATAACGCTCCAGGAGTCAGGTGTCCTAACTTTTCCCTTTGCAGAGGATAAAGAGAATAATTTGTTTTTAAAATTAAAAAAATTTTTAAGGTGACTAAGTATCTTTTTAAATTTAAGAGCAGGAACTTAATTCCAAAATACACTTACAAATTTATAGCCTGTTGCTGAATATGACAATGTGAACTTTTATCATTTTATTACTTACTTGGCTGAAGGATTTGAATCCGTGTCAAGACTGTTCTTTCCAGCACTGCAGGGTGACTCATGTGAGCTTGCAGATGGGGAGCCCCGGGGCACAGCCGTGACCTATATCACTGATCTATTCTCCTGAAGCCTCAGGATTAGATGAGTTGATGAAACCCACAAACTGACTTGTGTCAGGGGTTTCAATCACTTCCCCAGAAAAATGTTTCTAGCTTGACCAGTCAGTAGGCAGAATCCGGGGCTCCTCTTGTGTGTGGAGGGCAAGTTGTCTCTGCCGGAGGAGCTGGAAATAGTTGGTGACATTGGTGATGCTGGGCTGCTTGAAGGGGGCAAAATCTGCTGGGCTGGTAACTCAAAGACCAACTCTCCACTCCTGAGTGATCCAGTTCATGTCACGGAAGTCTGCAGGAAGAGGGGGAAAACACTCGCTGATACTCATTCAACAAATGCTTATGAAGCACCTACTAAGTGCTAGGCCCTGGGCTGGGGCCCTGTGGATTCGGTACAGGACACAGGACACATTCGGTACAACCAGGTATGGTTCTCACTCCCCAGGAGCTCAGAGTCTAGGGACCTAGAACCAAATAACCACAGACACAAGTGGAAAAGGACAACGGTGGCAGGGGCTGCAGAGGGAGGGCAGGAGGGGCCGTGAAACCACAGTGAGTGGCCCTGACCTGGACATGGCTTCAGGAAGGACTTTCTTGGGAGTCATGTTTTGGCCGAGACCTGACGGAGAAATAGGATTTAACTTGTCAGAGGATGAGGGATGCCTTCCAGGTGGAGGCTGGTGCCCTGGGGCCTGTGCTAGTGGTGGGGGTGGGGAGAACTGATAACACATGATCCTGAGGTATCAGCGAATGACGCTGATGGCCAAGGTAGGGGCAGATCATGAAGAGCCTGTGGGCTTTGGAAGGGGCCGAGGTGAGCTCCCAGTGGGTTTTAGGCAGAGGGTGACATGATCAGATTTGCATTCAGTCAAGAACTTTATATCCACCAGGTAGAGAGCAAAGGCAGGGGACAAGCTAGGTCTGGGGGAACCGGTTGGGAGGTGGGGGCAGAGGCAGGCAGTGGCAGGGTCTCCAGGATGAGGGGGGTGAGGATGGAGATGGACGGAGACCCGGGAAGGAAAGTCCTCCTTGACTTGGAGATGGATCGTCATGGGGAGTAAGAGAGGGGAAGGCTGATGGTAGATTGACTCCCAGGTTTCGATTCTCCAAATGGTTGGATGGTGGTTTCAGTCACTCGTTTAGGCACCACTGGAAGAGAATGAGGTTTGGGGGGAAATACTATGAATTTTGATGTGTATAGTGTTGAATTTGGAGTGTATATTTCTGATATCCTAATGGAGACTCTGAAGGCAATTGACTGTCTAGATAAGGATCTCAGAAAAGCAATGGAGCTTGGATTTTGGGATTTGGGAGTCACTGTGTGGCCATGGGCATGAAGAGAGTGTGAGATGAGTGAACTGCAAGTGAACTTGGAGAAACTGCAGCGTTTAATGACTGGGTGGAGGAGGATGAGCCAGCAGTGAAGATGGAGAGGAAAATGTAGGAGGGAAACCAAGAGAATAGAGTTTTCCTGGAAACCAACAGAAGGTGTTGTTTCAAGAAGGAGGGGATCGTACTCAGCAGTGCCAAATGCTCCAGATGGTCAAATGGGAGAGGATGGATCAGATTCCACTGGAGTTAGCAACACGGAGATTCCTGGTAACCTCAGGAGGATGAACTTCGGAAACTAAAGGGAAATCCAAGTGCAGGGAAGCTTTTTACCCAATACAGAATATAACATTGTCTTTAGAGCGCCAAACTGGAAGTTTAGACCACAAATAAAAACTGACCTCTGGCCTGGCTGAGTTCACAAAGAGGATGATTTTGGAAGGAAAGTTTTGTACCTTTCTGGACAAACAGCGGTGTAGGGAGAAAGGTAGACGTCCAAGTGCAGAGACGAATGTAATGGGAAGACCAGACCCTTTATCCTCGGTGGATCCGGCTTTAGCTGAACTGTAAGCAGTGGGTTCACTTCTCCGGCTGGGTCGCAGCTCTTGTGTGTCTGAGGCTGCAGGTGAGGAGGTAGTTCCTGGAGCCCTTAAGTACCTGGGGACTGAAGGGCATGATCAAGAGCTCCGTTCCCCTGCTGGCTCTACACCAAGTGGGGGGAATTGACGCAAATTCTTTGGGTTTCAGTTTTTTCACTTGAAAATGAGGCTGCTCTAGGTCCCCCTGTCACCAAGTGGGACCCTGCAGGGCCTTTCCGGGACAGATCGCCCCCTCCCTAGTGTCCTCTGCCTGCCTCTTGTCTGTAGAAAACTTTAGCCTCCTAGGCCTTCCCCAAGTTCTGAAGAATAAATTTAATCAGAGGAGTGAGAAAATGCAGAAAGAAAGAAAGACAAAATAATAATATTTTAGCCATTAAGCAAAGTCAAGGACCTTTAGTTCCTCCTCAACGGCTATATATAATATTCTGGGCCATGTCCTTTGAACTGTTGTGCAGATACTAAACCCCACCAGGTGGAAGAAGTTATCTGCATGCTGCCCACAGCATGTAGACCCCCCCAGACCGGTTGGAACCAGAAGGTTGGTAATGCTGACTCCCAATTACCTCACCACCAACCAATCAGAAGACTGTCCATGAGCTGATCACACACCCCACAACCCCCCTTCCTCACCCTGTCTTTAAAAACCTTCCCCTGAAAGCCTTTGGGGAGTTCAGATCTTTTGAGCACTAGCTATCTGGACTCCTTACAGGCACTAGCTAGGTGCCTGTAATAAACACTGTCAGTAGATTGGCTTTAATGATTGACAAGCAGACCCAAGTTTGGTTTGGTAACACTCCCACTCCACCCCAAGGCCATCTGTAGCTTTGAAGTTGTAATAATTAGCTTCATCACAGAGAACATCTAATTTTGTCTGCTCAGTTAAGCAAATCAGGAATTCGGTGTAATATCCTCATCACTGGATGAGCAAATTCTTTGTACACTTTGCTAAAATCGTACAATTTTGTCTTCCCCTTGCCTTTTACTTCTCTGTGGGAATGAGCTGTCTCCACCCCTCTGTGGTGGGTGAGATCATATTTACTCTCGTGGGGGCTTCTCTGTGTAATTATGGTCTCTCTGTAACACCGAGGCCCAAGTTTTCAGGAATAAACACAGTAGGGATTGGATGATGATTCCCTGGTTTCATAAAACCTCTAAAGAACATTAGATAATGTTCGTGATAGAAGTAAAACCCATTTATCCTCTGTGCCAGCAGTTTTTAGGTCTCATAAGAGATTCTGCTGGAGGGATCACTGGGTATTTCAAAGATGTTTGGAGACATTGCATTGATGGAGTTGTCTTCAGTGGGAGGTCATTAAATGTTTGTTTATGGCTTTCGGTGGGTCTATCAAAACCACTTAGTCTTGCCATTGTTGCATTTTGGACTCAATTAGGAAAAAAAATGTATTGGGGGGAACTAACTTTGCAGCAAAGGGAGAGGTACTCTTTTTTTTTTAAAGATAATATGTTTATTTATATCTTTTTTTAATTTTACTTTTATTCGGGTATAGTTGATTTACCATGTGGTGTTAGCCTCAGGTATACAGCAAAGTGATTCAGTTATCCATATACATATACTCATTCATTTTTAGATTCTTTTCTCATACAGGCTATCCCAGAATATTGAGTAGAGTTCCCTGTGTTATGCAGTAGGTCCTTGTTGGTTATCTTTCTTATATATCAGACACTCTTGAGTACTGGAAACTCGCAGAATTCTGGAAGAATAGGAATCTTGAGACTTATGCTTCACTGGGAGCAATAATTAGAAAGGTAATTTTAGTCACTTAGTATTCTGTGGTGCCAGTGGAATAATTAAAAACATGATGATTTAAGCTGACTGTGGAGGTAATGGATGAAACATTAAATTTAGCTTGAATAGGGTAGTTGAGTTTTTTTCAGAAATCATATTGAAATCTTTGGATACTACGGGAGCAGTTAAAAGCCAATCCACGGGAATATGTCTAATGCATTTCTGGGTGATGCCGGCCCTCTTCCTGCATGTCCTGGTGCCTTTGAGGATCTGACAAAGCCGAGCATCTTCTCTCAAGACAAAGGCACGGGCCACCGAAAGCCAGGATGACCCCCAGAGCTGATGGGGCAGGTCGGGCGCCACCAGCAGCCACCAAGCGCTTACAAGGTGTTTCAGCGCAAGGATGGCCTGTTACTGATGCTCGAGTTGGGTAGCTACTAGCTGACACAATCTTGTGTGTTTTTCAATGTGAAACAGAGAGAAAGACTAGTAAAAACAAAAGTAAAGATAACAAGAGGCAGAAGAGAAAGACTTGGATGGAGAAAAGAGCCGAGATGGGAATGATGGGGTCCGTGAATGGGGCGAGTGTCCACTCCGAAAGGTGCTCGGGACAACTTCCTGAGGCAGCATTCAGACCATGAGGGGCGGGGGCCATGTCCCCACCAGTCTGGCTGAGTAGCTTCTGAGATGTGTTCTGAGTCCCCTTCATCGTTACCGTAAACTTCTCACCAAGCCCTTAAGGCGTGCTCCTCAAAATTTCCAGTCAATGTACCCCCAGGAGTCTGGAGACCTAGGACATGACATGCTGTGGGTGGCAAGTGGGGGTCCTTCAGGTTCCTTGTTATCTCAAAATGGCCCCGCTTTTCGTATTTCAATCTGTAACCTACTGACTTTAGTACCATAAGACTCGTCCAGAAAGCTGATCCAATAAAGAATTGTGCTGCCGTTTGTCCCCACATTTGGAGAATTGATCTAACCTCCTGGCACATCTCTGCTCTTTACAAACCAAATAGCCAAGGAACAAGGTGACCTCACTTTTTCTCAGAAAGTTGCGATGGTCGTTAGCCGTCTATCAGGAGGTTGCAGGGGGGGTCTGTACGCCACGCTGCCGCGGTGGAGTTAATGTCCTAGTTAATATCATCATCTCCCCTCTTTACCGCCCATTCAAGGTTTCCCTGCTGTTAACCAGCACTTCAGCCGGTCTGGGTGGCTTGACTGGGGGTGGGGTAACACAGGCCTTGGACCCTGATGTCTGACCTCCTAGTTGCCTGGCTGTTCCAGGTGTGTGGTTGTGGACGGTGCCGTTTATGGCCGTCACGAGCTTGGAAGCGCCTGGAGGGGCCGGTCGGGTCCCCCCGTTAGCACAGAAGGCAAAAGTGAAGGTGTGGGGAGATGCGTAACTAAACCTGACTCCATGACCCTCTGTCCGGTGGCTCACAAGTTGCTTTTTCATGTCATGTTTCATAGCTGCATTTCCAAGGAGCAGTAGAACTAGAACTCACGTTTGCAACCCATCCCTTTTGGCTTCTCTACTGATGTGTCACAGCCTCTTTAGTCGGTACTTGACCTCATGATATGCATCTCCATAGTATTCTCTGACTCACAGCACTTGGAGTATCCAGCTTACTTGGGTGAAACCTCTGCATGATCTTTCCAGCTGGACATTTGAAAGTGCAGGGAAATGATTACGTCTTAGACTAAAAAATCCACTCGATGTTATATCAGCTTGGAAAATGGAGAATACAGAATTATAAATTTCAAGACCAAAGATCTCAGTCATCATCTTAATGTATTTTATAGATTAAAAAGTAATTCCAGAGATTTGAAATGACCTGCTTTGCCATGATCATAAAAAGATGTGCTGACGTGTAAGTGCTTAATATATGTGAGATACTGTGCTGAGCATTTTATGCGTATGACTCTTAGTTTACAGATGAGAAACATCCCTAAGCAGTGGCAGAGCTGGGACTCAAAACCAAGGTTGTGTGACGGCAAAGCCCGCGTTGACAATGCTGCACACCTGTTCCCAGGGCCAGTGCGAGCAGGTAGCCCTGGAGGTGACGCATCGACAGGTGTGCACCCTGGATTCAGGAGGGACGAGCCTTGCCCGGCGGCATCTATGCTGAACCCACTGAGATGTCAAACATCAAAATCCCTTAAAACTCTTGTGAACTAAATCTAAGAATAAGAACCGGATTTCAGCATACAGCCCCTAGAATCGCAGCCCTCCAATTTTTATTTTTTTATTGGAGTAAAATTGCTTTACAATGTTGTGTTAGTTTCTGCTGTACAGTGGAGTGAATCAGCTATAGGTATACTTGTATCCCCTCCCTCGTGGACCTCCCTCCCCCCATCCCACCCACCTAGGTCGTCACAGAGCACAGAGCTGAGCTCCCTGTGCTATACAGCAGGTTCCCACTAGCTATCTATTTCACATATGGTAGTGTATTTATGTCAAGCCTAATCTCCCAATTAGTCCCGGAAGCATTTAGAAAGATTACTAACCAGGAACTCGACGATTTAAGCTATATGTTGGCTTAGTTAAAATAGTTAGATCACAGCCAGGTATTGAGATATTGTTCCTCTGTTGAAGTATTTTCCAAAAGGATACCGTCTTTGTCAAGTAGCTTGGTAGATAGCTGACAGTAAAATAACTGATACCTGGGTTTATTCATTGCATAAAATTGATTGTATTCCCTTTAGGTAAGCAGAGTTCTTGTGGGATGATGACCAGGAATGGAAATGTCCATTAACATAATGATCATTTACTCATTTATCAAGAATTTATTGAGCTCCTACTATGTGCCAGACTTTGCTGTTTGTTGCTGTGGACACGAATAGCACAGAGCAGTGTTTTCCTATGCTGTACGTTGCAGATTGTTTTCAAATGTTATTGAGGAAGTGTTTCCACAGTGCCTCTGTAGAAGAAGTGTTTCTAGAAATTTCCCATTCTCTGCTATAATTCTTTAATACTACTGAGAGCTTGAAACAATTACATCAAGGGCCTGGGATGCGATCCTGCAATTATAGAGTGTTAGATTTGGAAGTACATCATAGACACTTTATTTAGCCTACAAATAAGGAAACAGGCCAGGGGAAAAAGTGAGCTGGAAGAGGGCACAGAGCTGGTTAGGGATGTGGGCAGGAGTGGAAACCAAGTCTTCTGATTCCCATCTCGTCCTTATCTTACTGCACTACTGGAAAAAGTCATGTATGGTCACGGATTAAATAAGCTTACTTAATCCTTTCCAGGTGTACGATAAATTACTATTTCCTACAAAGCTCGTAATCCTTCACATAATTTTAAAGGGTTGAACATGCATTGTCAAGAAATTCATTATAAATAAACGAAATATCTCATTAAGATACCAAATTAAGCTCGATATGTAGCTTAATCTCATATCTGCTTTTGTTAACGAAAGTGGGGTCTGGCTGCTCGCTGCTTCAAAGTGGCCTCTCGCTGGGCTCGGCCCCGCCTGCAGCCCTGACGTGGGTGCAGCCGAGGGCACAGGGCAGTGGGTGATTTGGAATTGGGCAGAATCGAGTTTGAGTTCCTGAGGTTACGTTACCCTGAGTGAGTCACTTCACTTTTCTGAGCGTTAGATTTCTCTGCACGAAATGACTACAATAATAGGTAACCTCAAAGTGTCACTGTCAAAGTCGGGCCACAGGAATCACTTCACGGTGCCCTGCTGGTACTTAGTCCACAGGAGGCACCCAGAAGTGTCTCTTCTCTTTCTCCAGGGCCCCTCGAACAGTGTTTCTTTTCTAGGTACAGTCACTCTACGATTGTACATGATGCTCAGTAACCTCAGGTCCGCTCTGATCCTGCCTTTGGCCAAAATTAGGTATCAGACATTCACTGCCAGAAAAAGTCAGGAAGAAAAATACAACAGAGGGTCCAAGAGGAAAAGCACTGCTTGGCCTGATGTTTCCATGGTCAAAACCAAACACATCCTCTTTCTCCCTAAGTTGCCCCTTTGGTCCTTACTTTTCACGACACTGTCACGTCTGTGTCATCGGAGTCTGGTCCCATCCTTGGGCAAGTCCTCTGAGGTGGCTGCAGGCTGGAACCAGTGTCCCCGAGATGCCCCCGGGCTTCACCTAGGAAGAGGGGTGCAGGGACCGGGGTGTGTGGAAGAACCGTGAACAGGATCAGATATGGTTCAGGGAATGGGCGCAGACGGGGGTTATGGCCCACGAGGTCATCCTGGGAAGGGTCCTTGGTCCCCATGGGCTTCCCCAGTGCCCGGTGCGTGCCTGGCGTGTTGGCCAGGAAGACAGGCGTGCAAGCCTGCCACGTTGGTATAGTTTGGGAATGACTCTTCTAGAAGCTCAAAAGAGATCATAAAAACCATAGGACAACTTGAATGAGAGGGAAAAACCAAATATTCCTGATGACCTCCATACCATTTCTGTCTGGTGGTGAACATGCCAGCAACTCTCTTCATTGTTTGCTGAGTTTTGTGGCACAAATCTGAATAGGACTAAGGATGCGTGTCTGTGTGAAGGAGGGTCCCTTCTACTGGCTCCCTGTGCCCCTCTCCCCTCCCCAGTGCCCCTGCCTGGAGGTCGCCCTGGGCAGTTAGAGAGCCTCCCCTGGACCTGGGGTAACTTGTCCTGTCCTATAAGCGACTCTGCCACATGGGCACGAAGGCCTCCAGACTGAAGAGGCTCTGTGGGGCAAGTCCTTCTCCCGAGGCCCCAAGGGGTCCGGATGCAGCCCGAAGCCATGTCCTTCCTCCCCTTGCTTCCCCTCCTTAAACGGCTTCCCACGTGTCCTGTCCTCACAGGTTTCCTATGAGAGCACTTCTGTAATGAAGGCATAGACATCCCATCTCAAGTTCTGCTTCTAGAGAACTTGACCCTAGACGCTGTGTAACCTGTTCCTTGAATCCACCCCCCCGACCCCCAAACCCTTCATCCCACACGTCAAAAGGAATCCCCCCATCACGACACTTGGACAACGGCAAACACACTTACCCCCTTCCCGCCCCAGGAGGAAACCAACCAAACTCAAGCCCACCACTCAGCTGAAGGTGATGTTCTCAGAGCCCCGTGCCTCCAGGGGATGGCCCTTCCTCTATTTGTCTTGATCAACGTTCCACGTTCCCAGAAGCAGGAGAGGTGTGCCAGCCACCAAGACAGTCATTTGTTGGGCATGAGACTAGAGGCTTGTGTAGGGATGATTAGTAAAGGAAGGGACCAAAGCTCTAGGAAACATTAATTTGTTGAGTAGTTTATTTGGTAAGAAGGTAAATTTCTTGGTCAGCCAAACGACTGCCACGGATTCTGTCCTCGGGGAGAATTTTACTTGCTCTGATCCTCCCAGAACGTTGGGAAGGACTTCTCTGTAGGGGTGGGGGGAGGACTTAGTCCATTTCAACCGTTATAGCATCTTCACTTGTGTGTGAAGATTCAGGTGGGTGTGAGTTTGAAGAACTTTTCTTGCTGTACCATTCCTGTGAAACCTTAGTCAGTTGGTCTGCCGGTTTCATTTGTGAGAACTCTGTTTGCTAAAGACTCATGTCAGGACTATTGCTGAGACGTGCTTTGTGAATCTCCTGGCCAGTTACACTCCCAGGGCGATGTCATTCCTGTGGGGCCTCTGACTTTTAGTTGAAGTTCTGGGGCTCTGCCTCTTTTCAGGCTTTTTCTTAATGACATCAGAGCGCAAGTGGGGTGGCATGGATTGACGTTTTGGCATGGCTTACAGGAGCATTGATTCTCAAATCTGCCTTGGAGTGTTGCCAAAATGTTTCATGACAGCCAAGTGAGTATCACAAAGGGAGGCATCGTCCCTGTTGCTGGTGATGGGCAAGGTGCACGGTGAAGGGGGAGGTGCATGGTGATGGGGGAGGTGCATGGTGAAGGGTTTGGAACATTTCTGGCTCCTCTGCTGTATCTCCATTCCAACTGCTAGTAACCTTCCGTTTCTCAATCAGTGCATCATCATCTCTCTCTCTCACTCACACACACACACACACACACACACAGGAATCTGGCCAACCTAAGAGAGATCTGGATTCCTGCAGTCTCCTTGGCACCCCCTTTTCTCTCTGCCTTTGGTTTCCACAGAGCAGCTCTAGACTGGAGTTTACACTTCCTCTTGCCTCTACTGAAGGCCATAAGAAATTGTGACTACAACCTGCTATTCTAGCATTAAAAAATGAATTCCTGGGCTTCCCTGGTGGCGCAGTGGTTAAGAATATGCCTGCCAATACAGGGGACACGGGTTCAAGCCCTGGTCCGGGAAATCCCACGTGCCGCAGAGCAACGAAGCCTGTGTGCCACAACTACTGAGCCTGCGCTCTAGAACCCGTGAGCCACAACTATTGAGCCTGCGTGTCACAACTACTGAAGCCCGCTCGCCTAGAGCCCAACAAGAGAAGCCACTGCAATGAGAGGCCTGCGCACCTGCAATGAAGAGTAACCCCCAATCGCCTCAAGTAGAGAAAGCCCATGCACAGCAACAAAGACCCAATGCAGCCAAAAATAAATAAATGAATTAAAAAAATAAAAAAAACGAATTCCTCTAAAGCCTCACTGTCTAATGAAGTAGGGGGTCTGGATCCTAAGAAACAACGCATATGACAACATTGAACCCATATCACCAGCTCCATGCCAAGGCAACAGACCTCCGACTGTGCCCAATCCACTGTGACTCAGCCAGTTCATTTCCTCTGCAACTCCATTCCCAATACCTGTTTTCTTATAAATTTCAATGGTTTGTCAGCAAGTGATGGAAATCCTTGAAACCTAGGAAAGGCTAAAACAGGATACAGTAGACTCTCCTGGAACTCCAAGGTAGGAGTAAAGTCAGGTTTCTGTTCCACATCCTATTGCTGGCAAGCCACAACCATTTTATATGCTCATGGGTTCCTTGGGTGAGGAATCCACACAGGACACAGCAAGGGGGGCTTGTCTCTGCTCCACAATGCCTGAGGCGTCAGCCGGAAGATTCATGGGCTGGGAACCATTGGCCTCTGGAGCCTGGAGTCCTGGCGGTGTTGTCACTCCCGCGTCTCATGGCCGAGGCTGGTTGTCATCGCAGCCTCGAGTGGGGCTGTGGCTGGAGCCTCTCATGGTGGCCTCCGGGCAGTCCGACTCCATATGCACTGGCTCAGGACTCCCGAGCAGAGTGTCCCAGCTCAGAAGGCAGAAGCTGTGCTGCCTCAGAATCCCAGGCCACGACTTCTGCTGCATTCTGTTGGTTCCAGAATATCCATTTCGTGCTTCTCTGTTTTTGCATCCTGACTCTGCTTTTCAGTCTACAGGTGGGACAGGGAGAAGAAGGATATGTTCTCCCATGGTCCTCGATATCATATCGTTTAAGGTGGGGACAATGGTCCCTCATAATTTTCTCGATAATTAACAAGATGCTCTTTATAAAGAGACTAGCACAGACTAAAGCAGACTGTAGAGCTCCAAGAGCAAACTGCCAGGAAGGACAATCTGATTTTCCAAACTTGAATCTTGTGTTGTCCCTGGTTCAGGCTGGGCCAGGGTCATGGGCCTGACCAAGAGCTCAAAGGCTGTCCTGTGAACTAGGCAGACACTCTGAAGGGGCTTGATATACTTATTGCACCGTTTTACCTCCCCCAATTTATTTTAAAAATAAAATTGGATTGTCAGACTCAGAATTTCTCTTCACCCACTAAAAGTGTGTACCCTCTTAGAATTCCCCAAGGGCCCTGTGCAATTAGCAAAGCCTATGTAAATAGTTAATGAAACTCATCAGACTTAGGATAGAGATGGCAATGCTGCCTTAGCAAAGCACTTAGTGGGCATTAATTTATTTTTGTTTCTCATACCCTCTTTATTTGAGCCCAACCTAGGATGAATCTTGAGGTTGGCAAACCTGCCTCCATTTTCTTTGTGTGAAAGCTTTCAATGTCCATTCAAATATGACGAGTGCATGGGTGCACACACCACACCACACACACCCACACGCACGCACGCACACACACACACACCATGGGTTCAGTGTCTAGGATCTTCAGACACCACGCTTTCCCAACAGTCATAAAGACTCTCTCTGGGCAATTCTTATCACCTTCTGGATGCAGTCAAATTCCAAATTCTTATTCCAGCCTAGTTCCAAGTGGGCTGTAAAGACAACACTAATATCAGAGACGTTTTTGTTGTTCATAATCACGATAGAATACGGACCCTGTGGGGCAAGATTTCTGCTTGTTTCCTTTATTGCTGTAACACCAGCATCCAGAGCAGCACCCAGAGTGTGGACCCTCAGTGAGAATTCACTCAACGTGGGACATGCAGATGGTTTAATGTGTCCAAGGAGTAGTGGCGCTTCTATGTTCAGTGCTTAAAAACTTTAAAGAACACTGAAGCTGATTGCTATTCATAAATTTTAAGGCAGAGATCTCGCTGGATCTGTGTCCGCATGAGTCTCCCTTCAATCGTAGTTAGGGAGCTACTTTCACCCCCACTTTCCCCCTCCCCGCCCCGCCTCTGCACACACCACACCCACTTTCCTATTCACATTCTCAGGCATTACCTGTTCAAATTCAGCCAGAGGAAGTAGGATTCCGGGTTTGGCTGTTCGTGCGATTGTGAACCAGTGACACACCTGGGTTCTCACTTGCACAACAGGGTCGTCTGGGGTTTTGCCTGGACTGTGAGATGGGATAGTTTCTGAAATCAGGGATGCCTGGCATTCATTCCCCATTCGGTCCCTTTGACTTTTTTTTTCCTCCAGGAAAATAGGAGTTAGAAGCAGAAACTAATATACTTTCATAAGACTTTGTAAGGCTTCCAATACACACAATATTGGGTTCGGGTTTAGGTGACAAAATTCTGTACAGAACTGGGGAGAATTCTGTTCATTTCTGCCCAGACCCAGAACTGACTTGGCCGCCCCAACAGCCTCTCCGGGAGTCAGATCCCTGCTTTCGTGGCTGGATTGCTGAAGTGCTGACATGGCATCACCGAGCTCCAGAGCTGCCTCAGCCACGGTTTCTGAGACACGGATTGACACACCCATGGCTCTCTCAGGACTGTGGTGGTTTGACTTTTTAGATATTCACTTAGATTATAAAAATAAAAAGCCATAAAGAGATTTGCAGAGTTGCTGATATTATTAAAAAATTATCAAAGAAGAATGCTATTGCTGTTGTTTCATGCTAACACTTATTGTATTATTTTTCATATACATTGTCAAGTTGATTTTTTGTCATTACTTGTATCTTTAGAGCAGCAATTTTCAAGAATTTTCCATAAATCACCAGTCATGTATGATGCTCCCTCAAAAATAATTCTGCCATTGAATAAGCTTTTTTTTTTTTAACATCTTTATTGGGGTATAGTTGCTTTACAATGGTGCGTTAGTTTCTGCTTTATAACAAAGTGAATCAGTTATACATATGTTCCCATATCTCTTCCCTCTTGCGTCTCCCTCCCTCCCACCCTCCTGAATAAGCTTTTGGGGTACACATATCATGGGGAGATTCACGTGCATTAGCACATTAAATCCCAAAGAAATTGTTAGTAAGGAAATATTATTCTTTGTTAATCTACAACATCCAAAACTTATGTGACCAGATGGACTCCCCCAACCACGTTTTTTTTTTTTTCCTAAGAAACCATTACTCTCTGGGGGAACTGATAGACTCAGAACACTTTTGGTGAAATTCTTAGAGAAGTGGTTGTTTGTGTACTTCAAAAGCGAGTCCTGAATCCCTGTTTTTGTGGTATAAGACTGTCCAAGGAGAGTTGCTCTTCCTACGGCCCCTGTTGCTGTTGCTGTGCATTTACTGGGTCCCTGTGGATCACGTGCGGGGTCAGGTCCTCATGTAGATTTTCTGGAATCCTTACACCATCCTGACCAGGAGAGTATGAAATATCTATTTTACCAATGAGGAAACTGAGGTTCGTGGAGGGGAAATCATTTTCACAAAGGCCGAATCAGCCCCAGTCTGTCTGCCTACACACACTCTGACTCGAATTGGTGCCCTTCAAGTGATGCTCTTTTCTGCAGCCCAGGGTCACCTTCAGACCAATCAATATGCAAAGTCCCCTCTCACTGTTGAAGAGAAATCACTTTTCCTTCTGTCTCTTACTGGAATTCCTCGTCCAGTACTGCTTGCATGTGTGGTAAGAAGTGGGCAGGAAGGTGCCTGCCCGGATGGATTATGCGTCAGCTCCTAAAACAACGGATCACAGACGGGGCACCAAAGGCCGTGTGTTTAGTTGCTGATGTAGCACGAAAAAAGTGAATGATTCTGGACCAGGAAAGGAGAGGAGCAACACACGCTTCTTTCTGTGAACTCTCTGAGCAGAAGTCGGACAAAATTGCCCCTTTAGTTCTCTGGACAGTTTCCTTCCCACCTCTCCCTGCTCCAGCTCCAAATCCGCCTTTCCAGCCAGCTGAGGGGGCCTGGACATCATTGTAATCATCCCTGTTGGTGACTTTGGGAAGGCTACTTCTTTTAAGGCTGCACTAAGACCAAAGTTTGGATGGCTGGAAGCTATTATGACCTCACATCATTTCTAGGCGACAACATACTGGGAAATCCAATTTAAGCAATTATACTGCACAAACCTAAGTGGGAAACACTCTATTTCATTGATTTTAAAACAATTTCCTATGTGTTTTAGGGAGAAAAGTTATTATGCTCTCTTTAGAACAACTGTACATGATGCAGGTCAACTTTCTTTTTAGCTGAAGAAAATTGGGCCCTGATTTCCCCACGGGCTTCCTCCATGGTCCTGTGACTCTGTGATTTTGGTGATAGTTTATGATTGGTGAGGGGCACATGCAAGTATCAAGACTTCCCTCTCAAACATGTTACTAAGAGTTGCAATTGTAGTTCTTCCGTAGATCTCTGGGTAAAGCTCGAAGAGATGACATCCAACCGGCCAATCTATGGGATGGACATATCAAATGTGTTCTTCAAGGTCAACTTAGTGTCACCTGTGTTATTTCACTGACAAAGATGCTGAGGTTTAAAAAAATTACTGCCCAAAATGTATTCCAAAAATGCATCATAAGAGAAATTGGAAGTACTATCTCTAGTGCTTATGAAGTTACAAAGTGCCAAATAATAAAACAAATAACAGAAGTGAGAGGTAAACTAAAAATCACCTAAAAAAAACAATACATTTTAATTTAAAATTGAACTTTTTTGGTTATTGCCTTTCATCTCTCATCATCAAATTGCCTAAATCCTGACAAAGGTGTATCACAAATTTAAACCTGGAAAGAAAAGCAAATCAAGAGGTAAAGCACCGCATTCGCGGAAGACTTCCAGAAATCTGAGGCAACTCGCAGCTTAGGTAATAAGAAGGAAAGCCAGTAAAGCTCTGAGCTTGTCTTGCATTTTGATTACCTTCTGAACCTGTTCTCGGAAGTCTTCATATTCCTGTCTACTCATAAGGTCCACTTTAGAAAAAAGTCCTCCACAGCAGTGGATGGTTTCCAGTGCATTTGTGTTGGGGGTGGCGTGGACAACAGAGCTTCTCCAGATACCTTTTTTTAGAAGGCAAAAATATTCTGGAGGCCGAGGCTGACCACAAAGCAGCCGTGTTGTTTTTCTACAGAGCCTGGACCATTTCCCTCTCCTCTCCCGGTCCAGGGTTATTGTTTTGGGAAGTGGGGACGCTGTGGGACTGTGGCCATGATGTGAACAGACTCAAATGTGCTAACCCATTGAAGCCACCCAACTAGAAATCTTAAAAAAAATAGGTATAGGAAAATTTCCTGGAAGCACTTTACCCTTTTTTCCATCCCTGAAACACAAATCTATATAACTCTTTTAGGCATTTGGTTAGAAACAAGAGAAGGCAGATAACAGATATTCGTCTTCAACTGGAAAGGATGTTTGCTTCCTATTTTGGTGGAGAGGAGCCACATAGAAATTGCTAATTTCCCAAGGAACTAGACTCATTTGCCTGTTTGGTCTCTATGTTTAGAAGACTGGCTGCCTCTTGAGTAGCTAAATAAGTTTACTGAACATCCATTATCTAATAGAGATACAAAATAAAAAAAATTTTTTCCTTGTGATGAGAACTCTTAGGATTACTTTCTTAACAACTTTCCTATACATCATACAGCAGTGCTAATTCTATTAATCATGCTGTACATGACATCCCTAGTACTTGTTACCTTATAACTGGAAATCTGTACCTTTTGGCTACCTTCATCCAATTTTCCCTCCTCCAAGTCCCCACCTCTGGTAACCACAAATATGATCTCTTTTTCTGTGAGTTTGTTTGTTTTTGAAGTAGAATTGACCTTCCACACTGTGTTAGTTCCTGGTGCACCACATAGTGATTCAATATTTCTAGACCTTTCAAAATGATCACCACGATGTCTAGTTAACATCTGTTGCCATACAAAGATGTATTTTTAACCTTCTTTTCAGGTAGCTGTGGGTATTCTTCTTTGATACTACACCAAAACTCAACAAGTGGTAGTTTCTCAAAGGCTACTTGCAATGTATAACCTGAAAGTTTATCAGTAAACTTTTCATTCTTGATCACATTAAAATCCATTGGTCTCGGGCTTCCCTGGTGGTGCAGTGGTTGAGAGTCCGCCAGCCAATGCAGGGGACACGGGTTCGTGCCCCGGTCCAGGAGGATCCCACATGCCGCGGAGCGGCTGCGCCCGTGAGCCATGGCCGCTGAGCCTGTGCATCCGGAGCCTGTGCTCCACAACGGGAGAGGCCACAACAGTGAGAGGCCCGCGTACAGGAAAAAAAAAAAAAATCCATTGGTCTCTCTTGTGCTCTGAATGGATCTTTAACCCTGGATGATTTTATAACGTTATGAGTGTGTTCACTGAGGTACATAGATCTTCCAAATGCTGATGCATTTTATTACATGATAACATAAAACCCCCACATTTGTTAATATGACTACTGATTTCATCTAAAAAGTCTCTATATTTTGGGAAGGTGTCAAGTTCACTATGATAGACACGGTTTTCCAATTTTCTAATTTTTTTCTTGAAAGCTCTATTTTTTTCCCCATTGGTAATGAATACTCAGTTGTTTCCTTGAAGTTACATGCTTCCTTGGTTCATTTTCAAGATGATGTCTGCCAGTTGTCCATTTGAATAGTCACAGTTGATCTGTCAGTCCTTCTTTCAAGTACCATCAAAAATGGCATCCCAAGAAAACAGCAGATGGGTCAGCTCATGACTCAGGCAGTTGGGCAAGTCCTTTTCCTTGAGATGACAGTCCTCTTCCATGTAGAGCAGCAGTGCTTGATGAGAACTTCCCACTTGTCTATAGAACAGTAAAAAGGTGTGGACTCAAGTGTTGAGATTTAATAAAATTAAAATTTTTTTTACTCCTTTATCAAAAATATTCTTAAGTGATGCTGGCTTTTTAAGAAAATGTTGTGTATTTGGTGAACATAGTGGCCGCTCACACAGTTTGATGCCAGGAATTTCACCCCTGTTGCTGTTGTGCCATCACGGCACACAGCAACACAGTGAGGAAGGCAGATAATGTCTGGATGATATTACAAAACGTATCATAAAGATTAGACAAGTAAAATTATTAAAATATAAAATGCTGCAAAATATTCAAATAAAATAATAAAAATAGGAAGGGGCCCTGGGGAACCCCCAGGGACCTGTGGACCACACTTTCAGAACATCTGCTCCTAGGGTCGCTGAAGGGGTGAGTTAGTTATACACACAACGCCGTAGCACCGCGTGTATGGGGGTCCTCATCGCTAACTCTCCTGGTGCTGATGCAACACCAGGAATGCCTCAAGCTCCCAGGTGTGTCTGGATCCTGTCTGAGGGATGTTGGCAGTTAGTTTACATTTCCCTGGGGAGACCACAGATTAAGAAATAACATTGAAAGGAAAGGATATAATCAGATCACTTCATTCTAGTATTTATCATCACAATGGAAACCATCTTAGGAGGGTCTTATTGCCCACTGGGGTGTTGAGGCCTTATGGCTCACTGGTTCTGGCTCTGGCCATTGGTTTGTCCATTCATCTAAAGGGCGGCCAGGACCTGAGAAACCAGCCACACATACTTACAAAACGAATTTGTGGCAAAAAGGCAATTTGCACTTTGTGATAGGTACTGATTAAGTTTCCTTCTGGGAAGACCCAGAAGGGTCACGTTTCTACCAAGGGCACTGAATGTTTGCTTTCTTTGAGATGTATTTCAGAGGAGTGTGAATTATGTTGAACCATGTTATGTCCAGAACGGTAACGCCTTAAAAAGGGCCTTATTTTAAATATTCCTTTGGATTTGGATGGCTTAGACGAGGCATGGGGTTATGCATGTGCTAGCGCGTGCATGGGGTTTGCTAGGGGTTCTATTATTTCTTGATACATTTCGGGAAGAGATGAAAAGAATTGACTTGCTCTCCTTACCTTACGTTTTGTGAAGAGAGTCCACACAAAGGGAAGAAGCCAGCCAGTCCTCTGTAATGTGCACTCAGCCTGTTCCTCTCCAGGATGTCAGCAGTTTCTCTTCTTTCCTGAGGGAGCACTTGCAAATAATTTGATGCAGAGATTTATGCTTTTAGAGTAACATTCCTTTATCTTGCTAGTCATCTGTCTGATTTCAGATACACAAGCAACATTAGATCATTTCTTAAGGTAAAGGCTTTGGCCATTGCAGATTTGGGAAAACACTGAACTACTGCATAACCTTAAACGTGTGACACAAGAGGTATCTTAGAAATAGAAATTAGCATAAGAATATAGTTTAATAAAAGGTTATTTTAGAATAACACACGTATGAATGGAAAATAAGACTTAAATTTCCCCAGGGCCCCGTGGCAAGGGGCTATGGGCAGCCTCTAGTAGCTGAAAACCAGCAGAAAACTTCAGTCCTATAACCACAAGGAACCGAGTTCTTCCAACATTCATGTGAACTTGGAAGAAGACTCCAGGTCCAGAAAGGAATACAGCCTGACTGGCTCCTTGATGCAGCCTCTGAAACCTGTGGGGGATCAGCTTCTTCTTGCTGGGACACCAGGCCCATTGAAACCTTGGGATAATAAATGGGATAATACAGAGGGTTCCTGTACACCCCTCACCCTGTCTCATTTCCACCTACATTATTGTTTTCCATTACTGTGGTCTACTCATCAAAACTGAGAAATCAACATCCAGACCCTACTATCACGTAAACTCCAGCTGTTACTCAGATCTCACCAGTTTCTGTGAAGCCCTTTCGCTGTTCCAGGACCCAGTCAGGACCCCACGACCTCACATTTCGTTGTGATTCTTCCTTATTTTCCTGGGATATTGGACAGTTCCTTCCTTGCTTTTCATGTCTTGACAGTTGTGAGGACTTCTGCTATTTTGTGCAGTGTTCCTCAGTTTGGGTTTGTGTGATGTTTTTCTCATCATTAGACTTGGGTTATGGATTTATGGAAAGAATAATCAGAGAAGTTTTTGGAGTGATGGAAATATTCTATATTTTTATTGTAGTGATGGTTACATGGGTATATACACTGGTCAAAATTAACTATGGAACAAAATGAGAACATTATTTATTGTATGCAAATCATACCTCAATGAAGCTCTTGGAAAGAGTTATTTCATATATGTGTATATACATATTTATGTACACACACACATCAATCATACAATCTGGGTTAAATAATATTCAGTTGGTCCTTAATTGCAAGATTGCCAGTACCTTTAAGATTCTAAATTCACAAACATTTCCTGTGAGTCTCCAGGCATTAGACATCGTAAGTAGTGTTTCCAAACTTTTTGGAGTACGACACCTTTTTTCCAGTACCTCACAGTATCTGAAACACTGAAGGGAAAATGTTGGTCTAAGTAAACTACATTTGAGTTTATCAGAAAAGTAACAAAAGCATGGAGAGTTGTTCAATTTTTCAACTATGGCCAAAGACTGGGAAAATGTTTTTGTCCATCAAAGTGGAAATATCTCTGGTTTACTGTGTCTATGAACGTGAAAAAGTAATAACATTTTAGAGCTGGAGAACATTCTTCACTTAGTCTAATAACCTGTGTACATGTGCTGTCGCCACTGTTACCTTAGAACTTATTTGGAAACAGGCAGGATGAAGGGAAGCACTCAGCCCTTCATGCAGCCCGGCATTGTGTGGTCCTAGCTCTGAAGAAGTTGGGGCTCCTGTACCCTTGCCTTTGCTGAGCACTTGGGCTCCAGATCTGGATGGGTTCGGACAGGGCTGAGGGTGCTCAGCCAGTTGCTGAGGGCCCAAGGGGATGGCCCTTCCCTCACAAGGAAGAAGGAAGAGGGGCGATGCTGAATTCCGGAGGAAGGCTTCCTACCCTCTGTCACGTGGTCATCTTTTGCTGTGTTTCCATTGCTGACCACCAAAAGCTACCTTCCTGCTACACAAGGCCACCTGGGTCTGTGCACCCAGGCCACAGTTCCCTGTTTGGAGGCTGAATTCATGGGTGAAAAGGCATCTGTTGATTTAGGTTTAGGAGAAAAAACGTCTTATCTTGAGTTGTGTTTTGATGCTTTGATACGACTCACAGGCGGGCTATGATTTATGACTTGTGTCACATGATTCATAGATCGTGTTTGCAATTATATTGATAAAAGAAATATCCCTTGCCTATGCAGTTCCATTATGCACTTAACTACTGAGACAGTATTGAATACTTTCAAGTTTTTCTCGTAGGCCTCAGACCCAAAGTCTGCATTAATAATGATTTGTAATGTTTGGAGAGTCTTGTTAATGCAGTTAAAAGTATTCAACCTATTATAATGGTGCTTGCTGCTTCCTGGCCAGTGCTGTGTCTTGACATGTGGCCAAACCTGGCCCAGGCAACCATGGTGTTGGTCAAGGTAACTGTGGTGATGGTCCAAGTAACCATGGTGAGTTGAGGCAGATGCAGGGCCAGGGCCTGGAACCAAAGTTGCTGACTTGGATGGGGCAGGTTGGGAACTGAGACCCAGTCTCAGACGCAGAGCAAAAGTCTCATCTGGTGATCCAGATGTGGGGTTTTAAAGGGATGGTGCATCAGGGGTTGGACCCTGATGTAAGGTTAAAGCATCTGGGGATTTGACCCAAAGGGAGGTGGAGCTTGTACGCTGCAGCTTTAAGGGAACAAGCAATGAGACCAGCAGTCATCCTGGCGGGAGGGAGGGAGGCTGGCCTTCCACCAGACAGGTCTCCCCAGGGGGCAGGAGGTGGGAGAGCCTCCCCTGGTCCTGGGCTTCCTGGGCCCAGAATGTGAGTGTCCGCATTCTCAGAAGTAATTGGGCTGGAGGACTCACAGGGACTGATGGTTAAAACCCAAAATACCCATTTATTCCTTTACACTAAGAACTCGAAGCAGTGTAGGTATTAGGTGTACCGTCCAGCTTATTTTCTCTTTGGAGATAATCTGTCGGGGGCCGAAAGATGATCAGAGGCTGCTTGTGGAGCTTGGGCTCTTAGCAAGGGGAGGTATCTGGTGTTAGTCCCACGCTCTCACTTCTGTCAACAGGCTATTCTGCCCCATGAACAGGTCCTGCTACCTGGCCTGGGGCATCTACTCCCTTGCCCATGGCAGGAGACGCAGCATCAGGATTTCCCCTCGCCTGCCTTTTCCTCTGCCTGCATCACCCATCATCCCCTTTTTCTTGGCCAGTATTTCTTGAGATGGGCTAGCATCTTTCTGGCCTAGTCAGGGACTACTGTCCTGAGAGCCATTCTGTCTCTTGATGGTGAATTGGCATAACTCTGCTCTGATCCATTAAATGTTTGTTGCAAAGTTTTGCTCTCAGAGATTACCTGCTTTCTAGGTTCCTGGGGTGGGGTAGTTTAGGGAGAAAAGCCCCTCATTGTTGAACCTAAGCATTACTTACAGTGAGTGGAGAAAAAGAGTGATAAGGATGCCAGAGACAGCCGTACCTCAAGACCTCAGCAGTAGGAAAGTGTGTGACAGAGGTGAAAAAACCATCCTGTTTATGGGTATGTCACTTTCAGCATGTAACTGGCTGAGGCACAACCCCTTCTATGACTGGGTTCCATACTGCAAACGTCAAAAAGCAAAAACATTCCTTCTTTCCAACAATTCAAGGCTTAATGGAGTCCATATACAGTTGCTAAAAATACAATTGCCGGGTATTAATTCTTATTAGTAACAATTTGCATTCTGTATCTGAAACCTTCCCTGTTTATTTGATGTAGTTTGTTTTTTAAATCCATCCTCTGTCTTGGAGGCTTGTTTTTCATCCAGATTGACTTTGACTTCCTCTTTATCCGTCAACTCCACCTCTATTTGCTCCTTCAGAGATGTTTTTGTTGTTGTTTACCTTCTTTCGGTCTGTTCTTTCCTCCCAATGGACTGATGCTAGATGGATGTTTCATTTTCTATTTTACTGATTGCCCACTGAAACGTTTGCATCAATTAGAGGAACTGGCAAATCTAAAATGTTCTTAAATATTTCAGAAAAATAAATGGCATGTAAATTTTCTAAATAGTTAATTGTTGGGAATTCTACTTCTGGGAAGATGGGGTAGATGCAGTTTTCCCTATTCCTCTCAATAAGTACAACTAAAACCCCTGAACATTACATATAAAACAAATGTAAGAAGCCTCTGAAAAGTGAAGAAGACAGCGGACTAGGGATGGGGCTAGGGATGTGGGGACCTAATCAGGAAGATGGTCGTGGGTTCCTTGGGTTTTCCTTTTGCTTCATATATTCCAGACTTGGAGCTGAAAAAACCGGCAACCTGGAAACCCCACTGGCACAGACAACAAAAGCCCAACAGAAATCTGTTATCTCTGGTCAAAGCTTAGGAAGGGAGCAGCCTCATAAGATAGAAAACTTTTGGATAATAACTGCTCTATTGAAGCCAAACACCACAGAAAAAACTGTTCCCTTCTCCACCTGCCACCCCTGCCAACACAGGGTGAAAGGGGAGCCTAGACTCCAGCCCTCGTCGGGCTGCAGTGAGGAGTTCAGTCCCTGCGCAGGGGTGGTGTCCAGGAGCCCCGCTGGGCTCTGCAGTGCCTGTGGAGGCCATGTGGGAAAACTGTACTTCCTCCCTCCGTAGCATAGATGAGGCGGTGTCAGAGGAAGCCCAGTGGACACTGTCCATGAGTGATGAGGCAGGTGGGTTGAGGATCCTCTGTCCCCAGGGTTTCCACAGAGTCCGAGTGGAAACATGGACATCTACCTTCATCTGTAATGAAACAGGACACCGCTCTTCCTTTTGTTGAAGTGGTGTCAGAGGAAGCAAGCTAGGTTTAAATAAGATTCAGAGTTTCATAAAATAACACCCAAAATATCCAGGTTTTAAAAAAACTCACTCATGATACCAAGAACCAGGAAAATCTCAACTTGACTGAAAAAATATAATCAGTAGATGATAATACAGAGATGACAGAAATGTTAGGGTTATCTGACAAAAATTTTAAAGCAGCCATCATAAAAATGTTTCAATTACAAACGAGCAATTACAAATGTGCTTGAAACAAATAAAAAAAGGAAGTCTCAGCAGAGAAGTAGATGATATAAAGAAGAACTAAATGGAAATTTTAGAACTAGAAAAACCTATAATAACCAAAATTTTAAAACTCAGTGATGGATTCAATAACAGAATAAATATGAAGATGTAGCAATCCTAAATGTGTTTCACAGAGCAACAGAGTTTCAAAACATGTACAACAAAAACTGATTAACCTGAAAGGAGAAATAGGAAGATCCACATTCTCAGCTGGAGACTTCAGCACCCCTTTCCCAACAACTGAAAAAATAACTAGACAGAAAACCAGCAAGGCTATAGAATAACTCAAAGGTGCCATCAACCAGCAGGATCTGATTGACATTTATAGAGCACTCTACCCCCAAAACAGAAAAATACATATTCTTTACAAACATTCATGGAATATACACCAACAGAGATCATATCCTCTGCCATTAAACAAACCTCAACAATTTTAAAAGAGCTGAAATCATACAGTGTGTTTTCTGATCACAATGGAATCATCCTAGAAATCACTGAGAAAGCTAACAGAAAAATCTCCACTTAGAAACTAAAGAATGCACTTGCAAATAATCCATATATCAAAGAGAAAGTATCATGTGAAATAAAAAATACATTGCTTGCATGAAAATGAAAATACAACACATCAAATTTTGTGGGGAACAGCTAAAGCAGTGCTGAGAGGGAAATTTATAGCACTAAAATGCTTACATTTGAAAAGAGCAAAGATCTCAAATTAACTGAAGCTCCTGACTCAAGAACCTGGAAAAAAAGAAGCAACAGAAACCCAAGGCAAACAGAAGGAAGAAAATGTTAAAGATAAGAGCAGAAACAAATAAAATTAGAATTAGGAAAACAATAGAGGAAATCAATAAAACAAAGAACTGGCTCTTTTAAAAGATCAATAAAACAGACAAACCTCTAGCAAGACTGCCAAAAGAAAAAAGAGAGAAGGCACAATTTTCCAATATCAGCAATGAAAAGGGAACTATTACTGCAGATCCTTCAGATATCAAAAGGATAACAAGGATAGGTACTACAAAAAACTCTACACGCACCTTTGATAAATTAAATGGGCCTCTTTTAAAACCAATTCTGAACTACCACAGTACTCACACAATATAAAAGTATAATTTTCATAGACCAATAAATATTAAGGAAATTTATTTTATATTAAATTCCCCCCCCAAAGGTAATCTCGAGGTTCAGAGGGATTCATTGGATAATTCTACTAAATATTGAAAGAAGAATCAACACAACTTCTATAAATATTCCAGAAAATAGAAAAGGAAGAAACACTTCCCTATCCATTTTAGGAAGCTAGTACCATACTGGAACTAAAATCAGACAAAGACAGTAGGGAAAAAAAAAAAAAGAAATCTACAGACCAATATTAACAATCTATTGAAAAATAGACTTCAACAATATAGGAAGAGAATTATACAGCATGGTCAAGCTTTTTTCCAGGGTTGCAAGGCTGGCTCTCTCTATAAAAATTAGTCAATGTAAAACACTGTATTAACAGGATAAAGAAGAAAAATCATATGATCATACCAATTGATACAGAAAAAGTATTTGACAAACTTAAAATACCTGTTCATGATAAAAACTTTTAGAAAAATAAAAATATAGGAACTCCCTCGACTTGATTAAAAATCATCTACAAAATACCTACAGATAACATTATACTTAATACTAAAAACTGAACACTTTCCTCTGAGATCAGGAATGAGACAAGGATGTCCACTCCTACCATTGTTATTCAATACAGTACTGGAAGTTCTAACCAGTGCAATAAGACCAGAAAAGGAAATAAAAGGCACACAGATTAGAAAGGAAGAAATAAAACTGTCTCCCTCTGCAGATGATATGATTGTTTTATGTAGAAAATCTCAACAAATCTACCCCAAGCTCCTAGAACTAATAAATGAGCTGAGCAAGGTTTCAGGATGCAAGGTAAATATACAAAAGTCGATTACATTTATATATACTAGTATTGAACATGAAGACACTGAAATTAAAAATACAGTACCATTTACAACTTTTCAAAAAATGGAAATACTTAGGTGTAAATTTAACAAACATGTGCAGGAGTTGTATGCTGAAAATCACAAATCACTGATACAAGAAATGTAAAAAGAGATATAAAGAAGTGGAGAGGCATACTACGTCCATGGATTGGAAGACCTAACATTGTGAAGCTGTCAGTTCTTCCCAAAATGATATACAGGTTTAATGCAATTCCTATTAAAATTACAGCAAGACTTTTAAAATAGATATAGATGAGATTATTCTAAAAGTTGTATAGAAATACAAAGGAACCAGAATAAGTAAAATAATTTCTTAAAAGAATAATAAAACTGGAAAATTCAGTCTGCCTTATTTCAAGACTTATTATATAGCTTCAGTAATCAAGACAGTGTGGTATAGGTAGAGTAACTGACATGTATGTATTGAAATGGAACAGAATTGAGAACCAAAAAACTGACCTGCATAAATATGCCCACTTAGTTTTGACAAACATTCAAAAGCAATTCAATGGAGGAATGAAAGCATTTTGAATAAGTGGTTCTGGAGTAATTGGACATACATAAGCCAAAACATGAACCTCAACTTAATCCTAACACTCTATATAAAAATTAGCTCAAAATTGATCATGGGCTTAAATGTAAAATTTTAAACTATAAAACGTCTAGAAAAAAATAGAAGGGCAGACAAAGAATTCTTAGACTTAACTCTAAAAGTACAATCCGTAAAAGAAAAAAGTCATAAACTAGATTTCATCAAAATTTAAAACTGTTACTCTGCAAAGATTCCTGTTACGAGGCTGAAAATACAAGCCACAGACTGGGAGAAAATATTTGAAAACAACATCTGTCAAAGTACCAGTATCTAGAATGCATCAGAAGTCTCATAAAGAAATAATGCAACTAGAAAATATGCAAAGACGTGAGCAGAATCTTACCAAAGAGAATATACAGATGGAAAATAAACACATGAAAAGACAGTCAACATTTTTAGCTATTGGGGAAATGCAAGTTAATATCAAAATGAGATATCACTACACACTTACCAAAATGACTAACATAAAAACAGTGACAGTACTGTATGCTGGAGGATGTGGAGAAACTGGTAGTAATATAAAATCATACAGCTACACTGGAAAATAGTTTGGCATTAAAAAAAAAAAAAAACAACTAACCATGCAACTAACATGTAACCCAGCAGTTGCATTCCCGATCATTTATGCCAGAGAAATGAAAGCTTATGTTCACAAAAAAAACTTGTACTGGAATGTTCATAGCAGCTTTATTCATAATAATGTCAAACTGTAAAAAGTCCAGTGAATGGTTAAACCACCAGTGCTCCATCCATACCATGGAATACTACTCAGCAATAAAAATTAACAACTTGTTTATGCACACAGTGCCTTGGATGAAACTCCAGAGAATTATGCTGAGTGGATAAAGTCAATTCGAAAAGATTACATATTATCTAATTCCACTTATATAGCATTATTGAAATGGTAAAATTATAAAAATGGAGGACAGATTTAGACTGCCAAGAATTAAAGGTGGGGTGGGAGGGAGGCCCAGAGGGAAGTAGGCATGGCTATAAAGGGCAGCAAGAGAGATCACTTCGGCAATGGAAGTATTCTGTATCTTGACTGCATCATTGCCAGTATCTTGGTTGTGATAGTATAGTTTTGAAAGAAATTTTCATTGAGGGGAACTGGGCGAAGGATACATGGGACAGCTCTCTATTGTTTCTTAGAGCTACATGTGAATCTAGAATTACCTCAAAATAAACAGTTTAATTAAAAAAGTTAATTATTATGAACGAAGACTTTATTTTAACACAAATTTCATTATATGCTGGGAATGAATCCTTTGGAGTTATTTGTCTCCTATTCACCTTATTCCTAGTTGTGAATAAGGGTGAATTTCCATTTGAAAGATTTGGGGCTTCATTTTTATGCTTAATTAATTTATCCACTTTTCAAAGAGTTCTCTCTTCATAGTATTGATTATTGAGTAGAAAAATTTTAATTAGTAAAAGAAAAATGATAAAACATAGTCAACAATGTATAAATTCAAAACTATGAGACTGAAAATTGATTACACCTAGAATTTTAGATTTTTCTTTCCCAAATGATATGGATTTCAGATCACAATATATGTTACCTTTCTGTTTTGTTTTTAAAGATACTATGTACAGTTTTACTTTATGCACATCCCATGTGGAGAAAAAATTCATCTGGCATCGTCAAAGAGCAGAGGAAGCATCGGGTGACAACGAGTTATAACAACGGGGGGGGGCTGGCATAAACAAGAGAAATTTCACCAGAATTTGAGCCCTTGTTTATTTACTAACTGAGAAAATAAATTATTCTCTCAGAGTCCATAAAGTTGGTAATATAATATCCATTTTATTGGGTTGGGAGGAATGCTTCATGTGAAAGGCTTCATAAATTGTGAAGTGCTCTGTAGATGAAGTGAAGGCTGTTTATCTGATTCAAGTGGACAAGATTAGTTAAAAAAAATCCTTCATGCAAAAAGGGTGATGTAATATTTATCTAAATTTTAGAAGACAAACAGAGAGAGGCATCCTTGGGCAAGTTAGTAAGATGTCGTGAAATCATGTTGAAGTATTTTGCTATTGGAATATTGGAGGGGGGCCAAGATGATGAAGGATCTTGTGTCTGAGGGGATTTAACTTGCCTGCAACCTGGCACTTAACCACATTATAGGTTACATTGTGTCATTCAGTTCACTTTTTTTTTAAGTTGAAGCATAGTTGATTTACAATGTTGTGTTAATTTCTGTTGTACAAGCCAAGTGATTCAGTTATAAATATATATAGTCTTTTTTTAATATCCTTTTCCATTAAGGTTTATCACAGGATGTTGAATATAGTTCCCCATTCAGTTTACTTTTAAAAATGTAACTGGTATGATTGAACGTTTTCCTGAATGGTAAAAACTCACCTGTGGTTCTCCATTGCCTTTATCCATGTATTTTTTAAGGCGTTTAGTATGCTTATTGATTTTTATAAAATTTTTACATACTGATCCTTGGTTTGCTACAAATTTTTTTTCTTTTGATTCATTGTTTTAACATTTTCAACTATTATTATTAGGTGCTCAGGAATTTTTAGTCTTTATAGAGTGAAATTTTATTTCTCTGTGCTGATTTTTCCATATTTTTAAAATATTCCAATCATTAGATCAAGTATATACTTTTTATTTTTAGTAATTTAAAATTAAATGATTGGTGATTTTATTATAAAATTAAATAAAAATTTTTAATGGTTTGATTTTTTTAATTTAGTTTTTTAAAATAAATTTATTTATTTTCTTTATTTCTGGCTGTGTCTTTGTTGCTGCGAGTGGGCTTTCTCTATAGTTGTGGTGAGCGGGGACTACTCTTCACTGCAGTGCACGGGCTTCTCATTGCAGTGGCTTCTCTTGTTGCGGAGCACCGGCTCTAGGCGTGCGGGCTTCAGTAGTTGTGGCACGTGGGCTCAGTAGTTGTGGCTCTTGGACTCTAGAGCACAGGCTCAGTAATTGTGGCGCACGGGCTTAGTTGCTCCGCGTCATGTGGGATCTTCCTGGACCAGGGCTTGAACCCATGTCCCCTGCATTAGCAGGTGGATTCTTAACCACTGCACCACCAGGGAAGCCCTAATTTAATTTTTTTACACAGTGCTTTACTCCATCTGTCATATATTTGAGTTTATGGTGTGAGGGGAATATCAGCATCATTTTTAAGTTTCAAATGTTTGTTTTAGGAGTAATGTCACCATAAATACTCTCAGTTCTTGATCAGTTGTTACACCTGGGGTCAACATAAATTTATAAATATCAATTTCATTCAGTAGCTTTAACCATTGCCCCCACAAACCTCTTATCAATATACTTGACTGAAAAACAAATAAATTGACACACTTACTATACTCTTCTGCTGGTGCAGATGCAAATGTAATCTTTCTTTACAAGAAAGTCCCCCCGGCAAAATTATCAACAGGAAAGTTTTCAACAGGTGATAGGGGTTCTCTGGAGTGAGTACTTCACTCCACTAGGGAATTTGGTTACACCTCCTCCGATCATCATAAAACAGAAAGAACTGGAGACTAAATTAAGTGTTAGTGATCAGCCCTGGACCCATCATCCCCGAGCCTGGGTTTTGAATCCTAGATGGAGTGATTTTGCTGATTCAGCGTACTTTATTATTGGGTTCCTCATCTGTGGGGAAAAGATGGAATTTTCAAAAGTGGACTTATGAATCTTTTGGTTCTTATAAAAGAGAAACAGCCATCATTCTGTTCTTCTCTAATTTATTCTTTTTTGGTGCATTTTGAATCTCCTTGCAGTTTAATGATTTTTCACATTATATTGAAATGAGAGAACTGGGCTCAGAATAGGACTTGATGGTGAGTAATTCGTGATCACATTGGAATGTTCCCTTAGTTTTATACCTATTTTATTGAATGGCCTTAATGTTATTAGCATTCTTTATAAAAATATTTCTAGATCCTGTGAAAGGAACCTTCAAATGATTTCGTCATCACTTCTTGTTTCTATAATTAGGGGATGTAGTGTGAATTGGGTGGTTAAAAATTTAGTATGGATGTGGTTAGATGCTTAGAAAAGGGGCTTGGATGCATTGAGATTGTTTAAGACTCAATAACTACATAGTCACACCCCTGCCAACACACACACACACACACACACACACACACACACACACACTTCTCTCTGGGGGTGGAGGTGGGGAAGGGGTGGCAAAGAAAAGGAAAATACTGTGAATTGTTTACAATCATATCATCATCAACTATTTTTAAAGACGCCACATTCTAGAGGTTTCTGATGTAGGTAGTCAAGAAAATTAGAATCATTAATACTAGAAATCATAAAGTTAAAAATCACAATTATCTGACACCTCATTAGTAAGGCACTTTTTTTAGTGATTCAGTATTTTAAAAGATAAGCCAATATTATCCAATAATTTCAAATGGAGTATGTATTTCCTGTGCTGTACATTACATCCTTGTATCTTATTTTATACATAGTACTTTGTACCTCTTAATCCCCTTCTCCTATCTTACCCCTCACGCCTTTCACCACTGGTAGCCACTAGTTTGTTTTTTCTATCTGTGTGTCTGAAAGCACTTTTAATTGTTTCTTTTTTACCAAGTATTTCACTGTTCTTGCTGGAGGTGCTGATGAATGGCCAGTGTAGAGCCTTCCCAAAGGTGCGGGGTGCTTAGATAATAAAACAAAATTCTTTGGCAGAGAAGAGATTGTTTATGCTTATCTTTTCTTGCTTACTAAAGGCCAATATCTACTTTAGAGAGATCGATATTCCTGAATTGCAAACTTTGTAGAAGCTTGAAGGAAATGGATCGTTGTCAGGCTTCAACGTTAACCCTCTCTCTGCTGTGGGAGAGCAGAGCTGTCTTTCCTCTGCAGTTGAATTTTGCTGTTTTGGTAGAAAGAAGAGGTCATCTCCCAGGGGCCCATGACTGGTTAGCTGTGGCTTTACTATTCTAACCAGCCTGTTCTTCCTCCTTAAAAAACATAAGCTGGGTCTGGGCTCCCGACGGCACGGTGTCGGGTGGGAATATTTGCTGAGGCCGTCTTGAGTTAGCTTTCAAATGCTTGTCCTCAATTCTCCAGCCCTCAGCTTCGACAGCACCTCCTGGGGAGGCCTCCTCTGACTACGGGACCAGTTGGACCTCTCAGTATATGTTCTCTGCACAATCCAGTTTCTTCTCTCAGACCCTCCTCATATTTTATTGTTTTATCTGCTTAATTTTCTGCCTTTTCGTCTTCACTGTAAACCCCACGAGCACAGAGACTCCGCCCTTCTCGTTTTCACGACCAGCATGGGCTCGGGGTGAGGTACCTGATAAATGTACATACTGCAGGACCAAGCGAATGTCACGAACGAGGCTCCCGCCATGTCTGATGCCCTTGGAGCCTGGGGGCATCTTAACTCTCACGTCTGACATCAAGAAGCGATTTGCTCCGAGTTCACAGTGAGAGGTAACTCTGGTTGTTTCACCTCCAAGTCCACGCTCCTTCCACTCTGAAATGCGTCCCTCTGCACTTCCTGACCTTCCGCTGCTCCCGGTCCTGGCGGACAGGCAGGCAGAGCCCGGTCCCCCTCCTGCGGGCTCGCGGCATCACAGCTGGAGTCTTCTTTGCCCCACTCTTGGTTGACACCATGTCAGCTGGTGGCAGACTGAGGGCATTCCTCTCATCCTCTCCTGACCCACAACTTCCCGGGTGGAGAAGACGAGGTTGGGGGTGAGTGGACAGCAGGGACGAATTTCCCGGAGGTGGCTTGGGTGGCAGCTTGGCAGCTTGAATTAAAGATTGTGGCCTCATTTTGACATACTCGGGGATGTGCTAGGACCATGACTGCCAACATCAACTCTGTCCTGGAACAGGCTAGAATTTCAGAGATCCAGAAGAAAAGAAAGCCTTCCCCAGCCTACCTCAGAAAGACTTACCCAGGCTGTCTGCGCCGGAGCCCAGAGGAAGCTGTAGCCCAGGAGCTGATGAGCTGTGGCCCAGGGCCTAAATCTGCCCCACGGCCTGTTTCGTATGGTCCACAAGCTAAGAATCATTTTTACATTTTTCAAAATGGTATAAAAAATCAAAAGAAAAATGGTATTTCATGACACATGAAAATGATACATTATCCAGACTTCTGTTTCTACAAATAAAGTTTTATTGGGTCACAGCCACACCCATCTGTTTATATATTGTCTCCGGCTGATTTTGCCCTAAACTCTAGAATTAAGTCCCTGCAACAGAGACACCCACCCTGCAAAGCCTAAACTATTTCCTCATCTGGCCTGTAGAGAAAAGGTTTGCTGACCTCTGCTCTAGTGGAACATGATAAAGAAGAAATTCATGGCAAGGCTGCCTCTTCCAGTAATTTTTCGAGCTAAAAGTGCCCAGCTGTTGAAAGTTAATAACGTATGAAACCTTTTTACTGCTTCCAACCACAGCAGTGACCACAAGTTCAACCCCACATGTCTCTCCAGCCCTCAGAGCCAGGGCCGGTGGAAGCCACCCTCCTTCTCCTCTGTGGGCTGGGGTCCCACGTTCCCAGGGACCACAATGGGTGACGTTTCTGCCACTGCCTGTGTGGTCAGAGCTTTGATATGGGTCAACCCCATCTTCCAACACACAAATCACGTCTTTTCCAAGTTGTGAGTGACTTGCTTATAGGACTAAGTGGAGAAGAACAATGCAGTGGAGCGGGAACTAGAGTTCCCTGTTTCCCGGACAAGTTCTTTGACCGTTTCCAAGGAGTTTCAAAGCAAACTTCAACCAATATACTTGATATCCAGAACCTGTCAAGTGATTAACTACTTAAAAATGACGTTTTCTCACCTAGAGACTGTCATGCAGAGTGAAGTAAGTCAGAAAGAGAAAAACAAACATCGTATATTAACGCATATATTTATGTGGAACCTAGAAAAATGGTAAAGATGATCTTATTTGCAAAGCAGAAATAGAGACATAGACGTAGAGGACAAATGTATGGCTACCAAGGGGGAAGAGGGGGGGATGAATTGGGAGATCGGGATTGACATATATACACTATTGATACTATGTATAAAATACATAACTAATAAGGACCTACTGTACAGCACAGGGAACTCTACTTGGTGCTCTGTGGTGACCCAAATGGGAAAGAAATCCGAAAAAGAGGGGATATATGTATTTGTATGGCTGATTCACTTTGCTGTGCAGCAGAAACTGACACAGCAGTGTAAAGCAACTATACTCCAATAAAAAAATTTAAAAATTGAAAAAGAGACATTTTCTCTTATAACATGAGCAATTGTGGAAGCAGTTACTAGAGGTATCACCACATTATGAGTGACAAAATATTGGGAAACAGAATTATCATGTATTTATACGTACGTTATGTATGGTGAGCTTCTAGGGAATCAGGACCTGGGTCCAGTTTTTCTCATCTGGAGGCTAGTACCTTTACTCCACAATATCTTCATGCCTAACTACAAATTATCCGATGGAAATGATTTAAGAATTCCAATTATTTGTTATCGAGGCCACGGCTAGCACCCCTGGCATCATGCAAGGAAAACCCAGGCACTAGGTAGACTAATGGGAAGTTTTCATGGGTTGCATTCACTTGCCATTCATGCATCTAACAAACATTTATTTAGCGACTATTGTGTACCCAGGAACGGAGGCTCAGAAGTAGAATAAAACACCATCTTTGCCACCAATAACCTTATGGAGGGGATAGACAATCCGATCAATTTGTAAAGAATGTAATGGGGCACAGAACGAAGTCATCTAAATCGTACTGGGGTAATTCTGGAGGAAATGGTGTGTGAGCTGAGTTTTGAAGAATGAATGAGACATTCATTCCTGGAAATGACAGTCCAGGAATAGTGAATGATGATTAAGAAAATGGTACTTATATGGGTAGACCTAAGTGTGTGTTGACTAGATATCATGATTGGCGTTTCAAAGAAAATTTCTGTAAGGACATGCACAAAATTATTAGCAGAAATTACTTCTGAGAAATGATTTTCTAATAAACAATGGGAGAAAGACTTAATTTTTAAATTACTGTTATAAAATAAATAAAAGTGATGATAAATAAATTTTTTACTTCAGAGAATCTATTTGGAGCTGAAATTATATTTTTCTTAATTTTCATCCTTACATTCCTCAAATAGTTTGAATTGAAGGTACAGTTATGTTTTTAAAAGGTGCTTGAGACAATGTACTTATTGCTTTCGAATTTTGTAAACTTTAAATTCTTGCTCCCAAATATTCATGAAACATTTTGGTCGACACAGAGCAAAAATAAATAGATCATATGTAATCAAACAAGCAAGAAAGTATTGACAACATAGAACAAGGATAATAATGACAAAATCTGGAGGAATAAAAACCAGGCAGATATAATGCAAATTAAGATCTTGTACTATTTGGGAGGAGGATAAAGACATTTAATAACTTGACAGAATATTAATCAAATATATGGATAAATTCAAGGGTGAATATAAAATTTAAGCGTAAGCATGGAAGAACTGAAATTTTTAAACACAATTCTCTCAGTAAGAAATAGGTCAGGTACAAAATAAATTAGTAAGAATGAAAAGCATTTAAAAAAACACGGGTGATTGAATACACGAATGCACTCAAGATTTAAACAACATTCTTTTCAAGCACTCAAAGAATAGATTTGTAAAAATAGAAGAACTAGGAAACCATAAAGGAAATATCAAAGATAGCAAAAAAACTTAGTGTCATGTAAAATATTCTAGCTGACCACAGTGCTATTAAGCTAGAAATCGATAACAAAATTAATTCCCCCGTACTTTTGAAGGTTTAAAAAAACAGTTTAACTCGCTGATCAAAGTAATCAGTGTGAAATTTAAGAAATAATTAAAACTAAATGGACAGAGTAAATGGTTGTATAAAGAGGTTGGATGTTTCTTCCCATAGACAACAATGGCAAAAACTGGACAAAGATTGGAAAAGGACCAGAAGCAGGAAGAAACTTGAGACAGGTTTACTCATACAAAACTATACTGCAGGGGGTAAAAACGATGAGTTAGTGGCGTTCCTGCCTTGAGCCTCTTCACAATCCCCTCCCTGGTCAGACACTGGCGTTAGGAACTTGAAGGGGCAGGTTGTCGTTTAGCAGAGCGGCTGAATTCCTTACCCTCAGAAACTGTGAGAGAGCACGTACCTATTTTTAAACGCTGTTTTGGGGGCTAATTGGTTGTGCAGCAATGGATAATAGGTGCAGATCCTAGAAGGGAAGAGTCCAAGCAGGGCATCCTGATACTCAGCAGTAAACTCCTTCCATCCTTGGAAGCACACTGGCATCTACAGAGAATGTCCTGGTCCTCCCTGGAGGTGGCCTCTCGGTCCTGGGGACATTCAAGCAATTCAGCAACGGGCAGATCCCACTGACCACTCTCAGGCTCAACGCGAGACTAAATTTGTTCAGTTTGTCAACAGGTTGACTATAGACCAGAGGCTGCTATTTACTCAGAGGAGCCAGGCAGGCAAGTGGGTTGGACCACATTGGCTGTGCCCACAGTAGGATACAGAGGGTTTTGAATGATGGACCTTTATTTTGGATCTGGTAATGGAAGCAGTTGTTTCTCATATCATCAGGTGATTAGAACAAACTATTATTTCAGTTTAGATCATCTACTTCTATGTCTTCATATCAAGGAACACACTTGGCTGAGGATGCAGGGCAACAATGGGCTAAAAATACCGTATACCATAGACTTATGTATTTTAAACATCACAGAGCAGTGGATTATTAGAAAACTGGGATGGACCATGAAAACACCTGCTTACTAAATTGCGGGGGCAAAGGATTAAAAGGATGGCTTGCCTTTCTAAATAAATGTGTAACATGAAGGTGGGTCCCCATCAGATCAACTGTCAGCTATACCGGGAAATACAGAGAAGAGGGAAAGAATACAGTAATTTACACAAACATCTTCCCTACTTCTCAAAATTTTTCTTTTCCTTTTCTTGATCTAGTAGAACGGGACCCAGATTGCACCTACAATTTCTATTGCTAAACAAGACAAAATGTCAGTGCTTTAGAATATAATTGCCTAAACGCCTAGGGGCCTGAGGGTTATCGACTTCCATCTAGGTTAGGATTAACATCTTCAGCCTCCCTCCTACGTAGTGGATGGGGCGACCCCACCTGGAACACTCGGGAGGAAGAGCTGGGAAGCAGAGGTTTGCCCCCAGCTTTGCGGGCCAGACCTTCTGCTGAGCCCAGCGGTTCCACTATAGATGGTAATCCAAGCGTGAGCTCGTACTGACGTCTTCAGCTCTGATCCATGACCACACGGGGCATCATCCCCCGCTGCCTTTGCTTGTCTGTAACCTTCCGCGCAACACTAAGTAACCCGCTTCCCAGCATCTGCCGCAGGGATGTTCTTCTGTTCCCGCGTACTGGTTACGTGACCTTGGAACTGTCAACTTACTCTTCTGTGGGAAAGCACTAATGAACTAGGGCACTGTGCTTACACACAGTTCATCTTGCCTTCCGTCTTGCAGACTCCAGTAATTTCCAAAGTGAGGCCAGATCCTTCATCCCCTGCCCCTACAGTGAGTTTGTTTCATCCTCTGTGGTGCAGCCAGATGGTTTCATCACAGTCCGCGCTCCATCCTGTGGTGCCTTTATCTACTCATTGATTTGTTAGAAAATTTGTGTGCGTTAGGCTCCTTCTTTTCGCGGTAAAGTTTTAGGGGTTTTGACACATGGATAGGGTCACATATCAACCCCTACAGATATTTTATCACCCTAGAATATCCCCCTCTTCATCTGTTCCGCCTCCCTCACCCCACCCCCAAACGCCTGCAACCACTGATGCGTTTACCATCTGGGTAGCTTTTCTTTTTACAGAGTGTCACAGAAATGGAATCTTCAGTGTGCAGCCTTTTCAGCTTGGCTTCCTTCACTTTGCAATGTGAGTTTAAGATTCAACCATGTCTTCACATGGCTTAATCTTTCTTTTATTAAAATCGCTGAATGGCATTTCACCGTATGGAGACACCAGTTTGAAAGGCACTGCATTAAATGATAAATTTTTTCAGAGCAGCAAACTGTATCACTCAAGACAGATACAGGCAATAATAACAAGCTCCCCTATGTACCATGGCACAGCGCTGTAGAAATCAACTTTTTGGCCTTGTGTTTGATGCAGTTGTTCACACTGCAGTGTGGGACCAAGTCTCCTTCCTAGGAGACTTGGCTGCTTCCAAGGCCTCAGGGTCCTCTGCTGGATGCTGTGCCTCCGGCCCTGAGTCAGGGGCAGAGGGAGAGTTGATAATTGCTCAGGGGAATCTCCTGGGAGGCTTGGAAGGGGTGAACATCATTGGACACTACTGTCACACCCTGACACCAGGGTTGGGAAATGTCATCTCTCTGGGAGTCTGGGAAGAATGGAAAGCAGTGGGATCCACCAGGCTTTCTCGCTACTGTGGTCATCTATCCCCTAAAAAATAAAAACCTTCCAACCAATCCTAAGAAGCTCCTGATTTCCCACGTCTATTCCAGAAGTAATTGACTCATCACCTAAGTGAAAACCATCCTTATTCTTATCACACGCCAGTTGTCTGCCAATCATTTACAATCTGGCAGCTGTATTTGAAGACAGTTTTCTATGGTTTGCTAGCCCCATTGACTAACTGGCTTAGACAAGTGAATTTCCTGGTAAATATTTTAAATGCTTCAGGAATTCTTATAAAATCCATTGGCTAGGTTTTGCATGCACAGCCTTTTTTTTTTTTTTTGGACCCAAATTTTCACATACATATCCTTAAGTCTGACTGTGGTATAAGTAAATTCCTTTTATTTCAACTTCTAACTTTTTCTTCCATTTCTAATTTGTGGTATTTCCCATTTAATGTGCAACAAAATATTTGTTGAAGCATGTATATAAACTCTTCACCAGGAAGGTGAATGTAGCACATATGATTCAATTTTTTTGAGTTAAAGTTTCCAAGAAGTATTATTGAATCCAATGCCACATCTCAGATACTGTGATATGATTGTTCACATTACGATCGTCTATTCTGGCTTATTCTAGAATTTTATCTTTTGGTCTTGGTGCTCAGCATCATGTTCCATTTCTTGGGAATGATTTAGGTTTCTGTCTTTACCTGCTGTCGAGCTCTGATGTAAACCTAGTCAAGGATGGGGCTTAGCAAAGAACCTGCAAGAGATCAGAGCATCGGAAGTGATTGGAAGAAGGGTCGTGATTCTAGCAGTATGTGAGAGCAAAAGTAAATAAAAGGTTGGTACTGAATGGACATAAGACCGTATCTCAAGGGCAGTGAGTCAAAGAGAGTTAGGAAGAACAGAATGTGAACATCTCAAACTAACAGTATGAAAAGAAATTTTTCCTATAAACAAACTGTGAAGCAAACCCATGGACAAGCAAGTCAGTTGGCGTCTCCCAGCCATTTGCAGTTTTGAGTAGATTGGCTTGAATCCCTGTGATTCCCAAAGCTCTCCCCAAGGTTTCTGTGTGCTTACTGAGCCTATCCCTATGATGCTCTCGGGGGGCTTGTCTTCCCCATCTGGGGTATTGGTTCAACACCAATAGGGAAGTCTTAATCTCTTTATCAGTTTCCATTAAAAATAACTCTAGGAACACAAATATGAGTGTAATAGACTATAATTAAGGCTTAATTTTGGTCCTGCTCGTTCTGGGGTCCCCTCAGGGCTGCCCGTTGCATCCCTGCTCTTCAGGAGTCCCCTCGCCTTCCAGCAAGACTGTTCTCACCCTCTTCCTGGGGGCTCCTGGTCTCAGGTCCCCCACGCTCCCCTTTATCCCCCCAGAGCCATAAGACTCTCCTTCCTCTATTTGTCTCAAACGGAGCAAATATGCCTTTTCTGAAAACCTGGTGAAATTCAACACCCAGGTCTCACCTTGTACACCGCGTATCAAGGTAGCTTCTTTCCTGAGAGGAACTTAGGTCCCAATTATTGTCAACTTTTTCACACCTTGCACTGTGTGTGAACGTAATTGGTTCTGTAAATATTTAAGCTGTATTAAAAACTAACATTTTCGATGCTGAATAAGCATAAAGACTTGAGGGGAAAGGCTGAACAAAGCCTCATGATCACCAGTGATCCTCCACGAGTTAGATGTTAGAAATGTGGCTTGATGTGGTTGGCATTGGTCTACACGACAGGTCGATCTTTGCTAAGACTCGGAGTATAGGAAGACGTTGCCAAATTTACTCTCGATTGGTCTTTTCTCCTAAATGTGAGATGAAGTGGAGCAGTAAAGCAACTTTTCTCTTGTGCATGGCTCTATTATTCAGATTCTGGGATTCCTGACTCGTTCTTGGTTTGTTTGATGGAACGTATCTCTCTCTTATTCACTCATTCATTCATCCAGGTATCCTTTAATCATACATGTATTCAGTCCGATACAATCTTTTAAGCACATGGTAAATACTGAAGATACGAGATAAACCCATTAAAACCCTATTGTCAAGGATGAAGAGACAGGCAGCATATCAACCTCAGTCTCTCCTCTGTGATTTTTCCTAGATCACCTTCCTTTTGGCTTGGAAAACTCTACAGTTAATAACCACTGAAATCTTTTCCCAACTCCCACTTTCCTTTTCTGAAGCAGCTCTTGTAATATTGGCTGCTTCAGGAAACCTCTTTCTACTTGGATTAGAAAAAGAAGATACTCATTAAACATCCAAGTCTTTACTTCGAATTACCACTCATCCCCCATAGTTTGGAGTTACCAATTGACTTATATTAATTGGCAATTCATCCAAGTACATGTAGATATACAAAATATATGTTTTATATCTACATTAAAAATATTCAGTCAACATACATTTACTGTGTCTACTATATGCAGGTAGTGTTTAAGCCGTCAGGATCAGGGGACTGCAGAAAACAAACACAAATCCCTGCCCTCACAGAATTTATATTCTAGTGAGTACCGCATATTTTGGTTTGATAATGGTGATGTGACTTAAACCTTTCAAATCTTTTGACTAGTTGAATTGTTTCATGTAGTAAATGTTACGTTTCATTTAGTTTTTTTTTTTCCTTTTGGCCCATGAAAATAATTCTATGGCAGGTCTATAAATCAGTTGCTTAGGATTTAAGGTTAGTGAGTTTAAAGCCAGTTTAGACTTGTCCACATTGTATCCTTGGGACATGGATCATTTACCTTTATAATCTCTGAAGGGGTTTGGAAGGGAATGGAATGGGTTTGCAGAAATTCATCTCCTTAAATGGGAAAATATTTCTTACTACCAGGATGATCTTCACCTATGTGGGGCATTTTCTATTTGGACTATTCAGAGCACAGAAACATGGAAGTTTAGAGCTGAGAGCTTCTTCACTTTATCCACGAGAAGCCCGAGGTCCCCATGTGTGAAGGGTCCTACCTGGTCCCCTCAGCAAGTTTGCAGCTGACTGGGGGCCAGAATTAGCCCTTCAGACTGCACGTTAAGAGCCCCGTGAGCTCTGGGACTTCTGCTCACATTCAATTTGAAGTGGTTAAAACAGTGCTTGGCATGTGGAAAACACTTAATAAACACTTTGTCGAACGGAGGGAATGAATGCTTTTTTTTTTCCTTCTGAGTACTCCATGAATAAATTATCCTTAACTGACTGAAATAAACTGAGGACATTTTTCTAGTCTGTTGGTATCTGGGTTAGACTTACAAGTGAATACACCTAGGTACCCTCAAGGAAAGAGAGAACCTTTCTAACTGACTTAGAGAGATGCCTATGAGTGGAAAAAATCTAATTAATAATATTGCTGCCAGTGAATATAGAACTCTATTCTACCTGAAATTTGTCAGATGAAAGCAACAAGGATGCAGAACAGCTGACATGAGGATGTGACTTTTTCCTGAAATATTTTTAGATTCTTCCAGTTTTTAAATATTCAAACTGAAACCCCAAATGCACATTTGCACTTGTATTTAAACTTCAGGAAGTTTTTCCTCTCATTGGATTCATCTCCACAGTATCCTCCCCTGCTTTTCCAGGAACTAATGCTCCTTGAGGAGCAGATCGAGATGTATTAGCTCTGAAATATGCTCTATGTGAAATAGAAGCCAGATACACGTTTCTTATACAGCTCTTTCAGATAATTTTACTCCAAAAACTTAAACTTGCTTCTGATGAAACTTTGCCACTTTCACATCCATTCACTGTTTATTAAGATCATTTTGGATTTGCTTTTCATCACGTAGGCGTTTCATCATCTAGAAAAACACAACAAAACAAGAGACTAAATATCTTTCTTAGAGATTTCCCCGAAGATCCTGGGGAGGGGCCCAGCAAGTTCCTGCCTTGAATGGGTACCTGCGTAGATGCCTTCCAGGTTTTGTCCTAATGTTCAGAGTCTATGAATTAGTTAGTAAGGGGAACACACACTTACTGATCGCTGAGCAAGACCCCTGGAAGATAAGGGTCTTCTTGCGCCATTATGTGCACATCCCAGTTTGCTTATGCGATCTCAGTGGTCAGGAAAAGCATTTCCGTATGACGGATGTGTCTAGATGATTCTACTAAAAACCTAATGTCATTGCCAGTGTGGAGCTTAACTATTCAAGTCCCAAGAAAAATGGTGGAAATTCACAGCTAACTCTACTGTCTGTTGTATCTTAATATAAGAGTTCTTTTAACTGAACGTGCAGGACCACAGGGGTTTCTTACTCATATGGATTTTAAAGGGATTTGTGAAGTTCAATTAAAGATTGCTAGTGTGGCATTGATGAGGGCAGGGTGGCTTTGGCCGTGAATGAAGGAATATGAAGTGTGAATTCTTTTTATTGTCATTTTTCCTGTGAAGCTCTTACCATACATTGATATCAATTGAGGAGGCAGCAACTGTTATATGAAACGGAAAGTTAGAGGTGATTTTGTTAACTATTGATCAGAACTGGTATTAAATTTCTCAACTCAAGTTAAATTGTGTAGTCCAATGGAGGGAAAATACCAGATCCACAGGAAGAAAGATAAGCAGAGGTGAAAGGTAAGGAACCTCTTTTTATGTCCCCGGCTGTGCTAGATGCTTTCACATGTGTAATTTTATTTAAGCTTCACAAAAAAAATTGCAACAGAAGTATTCTTTCCAGATCTACTGATGAAGTTACTAAAACTCAGGATAAACTTTTTGGAAGTCACACAGCTTGTAAATGATGGATCTGGCATCAGAACCAGGCCTGTCTGACTTTGCAGTCCTTGGTTACAAAAGAAAAAAAGAAAGAATAAAAAGAGGGGGAGAGGGAGAGAGAGAAAGGGAGAGGAAGGAAGGAAGGGAGGCAGGGAGAGAGGAAGGAAGGAAAAGAAAGAGAGAGAGAGAGAAGGAAGGAAAAAGGACAATGTATAGGATGCAAAATAACCATGAATCAAGGGCCACAAGCATTGGGAGGATAGAGAGGAGGATAGGAATAAAGCAGGGAGATGCTCTGGTGGGTTCTGTGTGAGGTGGAAGGTCTTGGTCTGTGACAAGAGCAAGGGTGTGGATATAATCAAGGGCACTCATTCCCTTTCCTTACAATAACTCAGTTGAGTCTAAACAGAAGAATGTTATTTAAAATCAGTTATTGTGGGGAAAAGGGGATGGATAATCAGGATTGTCTTGAAATAGTAAGAAGGATGTTCCATGGAAAAATATTTAATATATTTGCTATGGATATTGTAACTTTTAGTAAATGTCTAGAGTGTTTTACTTGCAACCTTGACTTTCCAAGGCTGTAATATAATTGATCACATTTTGAATATAATTATTAAAATAATTATCCCTTCTTTGAAAGAGGTTAACCAATTAGACCCAACATTTGGGTGACAGTGGGGCAGATGGGGGACCGAGAAATACTGGGGGCTGTTGTTACCGGCGATGACACAGGTGATGGGCTGAGGCCAGGACGCTCCACCTCTCTTAGCTCTGATGGATGCCAGAGGGCCCCGGGCATTGGGAGGCCTCCATGGTTAATGTGAAGTGTGTAAATGCACTTGCATTTATGAACAGGATGTCAGGATGCATTATTAATGCCCGCCTGAGAAGGATAACAAGAGGCTTCTGTGGTTTATGCAGTAACTGTGTTTTCACTTAGGAGTGGACTATGGTAAATAGAAAATGATGATACAGGCAATAGTGATCAGAAAACCACAGCACAGGGGCCTGACGCCAGAGCCGGGAGCCGCCAGCTCAGTGGTAAATGTTTGCCTTTAAGATATTTCTATCTTCCGTCGGTGGTTATTAGCACATACTTTTATCACTTTAAAAAGCTTTGTTCACATAAAGACCTCTGTACTTCCATGGTGAGAAATGCCATGTATTCTATAGATAAATGTATTCTTCATCTGTAATTTGGCTTATGAAGTTATTTAATAGTCACTCTTGTGACAACATACTCTTTTTCATTTTTAAGTAATGTATTTAAAAATGTAATGAATTGAAACCAATTTTTCTGTTTTTGTATTTCCACCAACAGAAAGATACTGGTCCTTATTGAGATGATGTTATCTTACCCATCTTGTGGTTCTGAGACATCTTGGTGTTTGTGACAACTTCAGGGCTTTTGCAACCACAGAGGACCTGTGTCAGCAAAGAGGCAGCCCCGGACAGCAGCCCTAGGTCTCAGGTCCTTGATTTATGAGCCAGCGGGCAGCACACCTAGACTTTTCTGGCTGTTGCCTCTTTGCCGAAGCCATGGCTGGAGGAGTCACGGCCCTGGTCAGGATTAAAAGGGTTTCTGCGGGCTGACCAGGGAGTCTCCCCAGCATGTGGTTACCTGCGGAAGAGTCTTAATGGCAAACAATCAAGTTAGGAGAGAGCCATGGGAACGCAACCCATCCTTGGGCTAAGAGCTGCTCTTAATGCAACGTATTCCTACCAATCAAGGCAATCACGTGCAGGCTCCTTACAAGTGTCGTATCAGAATAGCTCCCAGCGAAGCTCATAAAAGAACACTTAAGGTTATGATACAGAAATCCCACGTGGTTCTTCTTAGAAAACAAGTCGATTCTTTCTATGTATCCTAATAGATAATTGTCTAAAAGTTGCCGCATTATGAATGTTAGATTTATGAATTATTTTTCCCCTTGTACTCATCAGAGTCTCCTGTGCTCTTTACAGAAAGAAAGAAAACACATCCAAAAAGAAGAGTCCAGCTTCCTCACACTCAGCAATAAACAAATAGTTTAGGAACGAAGGAGAGACCCCCATGGACAGGGAAGGAAAGGAGGCCGGTTGATGGTGTGTTTATCGCAAGCAAAACGTGGTGTATTTGAAAGTATAGCTCCCCTCTCAGAGAAAACAAAGAGCTCTAGAGATTTTAGTCTCTGTTGTTTATGACTTATTTTTAAAGGATGCATGACTTTTATTTCCTTAAAGACAGAAGATGGTCTAAATGATCACGAAAAGAATTGGGCGATATCTTTAGGGAAATTTCTCCATAAATAGTAGAAATCACATTTTGTAAACAGTTTAAAGGTTCCACAGCAGGGCCAGCTGGCTCCAGGAATGTCTTCCTGGTTTGTTCCAAATCTTTGCAACACACTCTACTCTCTCTGTCTCTGTGTCTCTCTCTATCTCTGTCTCTCTGTCTCTGTCTCATTTAGGATGCTTTAACATGTACTCTGTAGTGATCTTCACAGGCACTGCCTAATGTAAATATTTGATTTCCTCTTCTTTTCACAGACCACGGAAACGTGTAAGAAGGATAGATATTATTGAATCTCGCTGTTCAGAAAGCAGGGAGGGAAGTTGGCTTCTGTGGCTGCATTACTGATCTCTGAGGATAAGTGGCTAAACTATTTAGAAGTGAATAATATATGCTTTAATGTTAGATTATGGTTTTGCATTCTTCAGTTTGTCATAAAATTTATTGCCCTGCAAAATGAGTACATGATGTTTTCGGATTAGGCCCAGATGTATATACAGAATGTAAAATTGCAGAGAGAAATGTGTAACATATGGTCTGGAATTCTTAGGAAAGTTATGAAACCTCTGGGTCTCAAGAGCTATTACGACCTAGATGTTATAAAACAGGGTAATTTAAAGGATATTTGTACTTTTTCATTATAGCTGTGTCATTAGCTGGAAGGGAGTGAGATCCCAGCAGGTCTGCGGGAAAACATTTTAGTGACATAAGCTTTTGTCCTGTGAAGTGTTTATCCCACCCTCAGCAAAGTGTCTGCAAGCCTGCTGTGCCGTCTTCCCTCTGGAAAGAGAAAAGAAATCCGTTCTTCACTCAGCTGGTTCTGTGTCTGATCGACCTGGATTGAGAGACTTGAGGATGAGTCTGGGGTCCTGGATTATTTCCCTTCTTGGAGTTGGTAGTTATGCATTTTTAGTTCAAGTGTGAGCACATAGTTAGGTGTTTGGGGCTGCACGTGTCCCTTCAAAATTCACACGTTGAAACGTTAACCCTCAACGCGATGGTATTTGGAGACAGGTCTTTGGGAGGTAATTAGGATTGGATGAGGTCATGAGGATGGGGCCTCACAGTGGGATTAGTGCCCTTATAAAGAGAGATGCCAGAGACCCTGCTCCCTCTCCTCAAGCATGAACAAAAAGAAAGAGGCCACATGAGGACACAGGGAGAAGGTGGCCGTCGGTTAGCCTGGAGGAGAGGCTTCACCAGAGCCCGACTATGCTGGTCCCTTCAGCTTGACCTCCCAGCCTCCAGAACTGTGAGAAAATAAATAAAATTTTTGTTGTTTAAACCATCCAGGTATGGCCACCTGAGCAGACCAAGACATCAGGTGTAATAAGAGAAGATTGAATTAAACAAAGGAAACGCTTCTTACCTTTTGTAGTTGCTTTGGGTGAATAATGGCCACCCGAAGACACCAGGTCCTAATTCTTAATTCCATTAAACGAAAGATAGGGATTTTATCCTGGATTATCTGGATGGGCTCAAACCCGATCACCAGTGTTCCTGAAAGACAGAGACAGAGACTGCACACAGAAGAGGAGGAGGGAGGCTGACCATGAGGCAGAGGTGGGGTGATGTGGCCATCAGCAGCTGGGCCAGCACAGGAGCCCAGTCTCCCCTGGAGCCTCTGGAGGGAGCACTGCTCAGCCCACAGCTTGACTTTGGACTTCTGGCCTCCAGAGATGCGAGAATAAATTTCCGTTGTTGTAAGCACACCAGTCGTGGTCATTTGTTACCTGCCACAGGAAACGAATACCCTCCAACTACTCACTCTGCCTGGATACAGTGTTTGTGAATCAGCTATGCAAGGTCCTGCCCTTGAGTTTGGGGCTTCTTTCGCCCCCACAGCAGTAGAGAAAAGTGCAGGGAGTGAGATCAAGCCTGAAGCTGCTGTCCTACGGGATGAGTGGTAGAGAAGGTCTTCTAACCTCTGGGTCACTGCCGACAAGACCTAGCCTCCTCCCAGGCCCAAGGGCAAACCCAAGCCCAGTGCGTGCGATTGGATTTGGCAATTCAGCCCTGCGGTATTTCCAAACGCTGGGTTGTAAAGTCAGTCGGGAGTGTGGGACTGAAAAGAGGGATGATGGAGGCTTTCAGAAAATTGCACCACTGCCAGATCATACCTCAATTCTTTGAAGAGGATCTATGAATTTTCTTCTCAACCTTTCTCCTCTGCTTTATTTTTATGACAAAGAATGTCTGGATGATACTTCTGAGGATGAATGCTTTTGTATGACTCCCAACCAAGCAGAGAAAAAGTGAGGCAGTAACAGCCTCACTGTGATCTTTCTCTGCTAATTGCTCTAAAGCTTGGCTTAGAGGAAAGCCATTTCATGCTGGAAAGGCCTGCTGTGCTCAAGGGACCAAGAGAACGGGGTGCTCTGAGAACGCTTCTACTCAAAAAGACCGACTTTTCTCAAAAACCAGGCCATAATTGATTGAAAGTTTAATTTTGCATCCCTGTTGGGGATTTGGCTGAAGACCAGCCCCGTAATGGCTAGCACATGCAGAAACTTTTGATACCTCCACCTTCTTCTCTGGATTTCTTTCCTTTTTTGAGATGCACATCTAATATTTTTTGAGTTTCTCTGCTTGTTGTTTGTATTTGCCAGCATATTCTCTTGTCCATCAGCTTCTTGTGAACAGTATGAATGTCTGCCTGGTTCCCCATTTTTCTGCTTATTTAAATGATCAAAACTTAAAGCCTAATACTAACAAATACCATCTGTGTCATCTTTCTAAAATCTTTCTGGTAATCTCGAAAGCTTGTTGATTACTCACAAAGAAAATAAAGCATAAAGAAAATCTCTGCAAATCTCTGCCTTCCTGTTTGTGATGAGAAACTTTGAACAAATAAATATTTTGCAGAGTAAATGCCTGAGAAGTTATGCCAGGAAGGCCCAGAGACTACATTAAAAAATAACATACTGCACACAAGGGATTCCAGTATGTACTAGAGACTCTAATTATTTTTTTGAATTACTTCCTTTCCCTCATCTTTGAGCTTTCTGGGGATTACCCACAACCTGTTTCAAGAATCACTTATATTTCTAATCCATTCAGCCTCTGAAACTCACACCTTTATTATGTGTGCATTAATTAAAGCATCTGAAGTGTCATGAAAGGAGGAGGGACACCAAGAGAGAGAAAGCCTCCCACATAAGTGGATGTTTAGTATCCGGGGACCGAAAGAGCCACGGTCCTTGGCCCCGGCTCCCATAGAGGCAGGTCTGGTTTGGGCCATCTCCGAGATACGTGGTCCCAATATGGAGCTGCCCTGGGGAAACAGCTCAGGATGGAGCAGTCCCCGTTGGGGAGATTCTAGATATCTTAGTCGTCATCTATGTTTGGACTCAGTAGTTCCAGGGTGAGTCATAGAGTGTGCTGAAAACTCCATGTCAAACTCAGAAAAGGGGAAGACAGAGGACAGAGAGAGAAGGCAAACGGGAAACTCGTTAAACAACAGAAACAAATTAAAAACACTTCTTCATCTGATTTAGAAACTTAATGCAAGTGCCAAAGGAGAAAATACACTTAAATTGATAATGTAATAAAAGTATTAAAAATCTCTTCTTAATTATACTAATAGGGTCCAGTGGCAAGTGGGTGAGGGAAGAGTGAGTGAAGTAAAGTGTGTGAAAATTTTCTGCTCCATAGAGGATAATTCAAAATCTACTGTTTTTGTTCTAACTATGACACTGTAAGAAGCATATTAATAAGAAATATAGGTTAAATATGGTTTTGAAAAGCTTAAAAGTAACTGGTAGTTAAAATAGAAGACAAGACACATGGTCTATGTATGTATGTATATATACGTATCTGTCATTTATCTGTCTGTATCAAAACATTGGTTATGATAAAAGTAAAGGCCATGTAGTTTATTTGGCGAGTAAATGAAAACAAAGGAAACTGCGAGGAAGTTTAAAAACAAAAAAGGAAAGAGCAACATGAAAAGATGTCTAAATATTTTAGCTGTATGTCTTAATTGGCTGAACTACCTCATGAAAAGACAAAGTCTTTTGGATTGGATATAAGACAAAATGTTCAGTGTAAATCAACATATTTAAAGCAAAGTTGCCTTAAAAAGAATAAAAGCACGAATGTGGACACTTGTAAATCATGCAAATGGAAACAACCCAAATATCAGCGTATTAAATATTAAAAGATAAACAGTAATTCAAGGCAAAAGCCTTAAATGGGAGAAAAGGGATTATTTTATATTGATAAGGCACAATTCTTGTTTTAAAACAGGTTATCAATGGTTTTCACACTGCATATATTTTTCTGCACTTGCTTATTTTTCCTAAGTACTTTTTGATATTTACATGACTTGAAAAGTCTTACGAACATTTGTTTTCATTGCTTCATGAAATTCCATTGCATAAAATACCATGATAGTATATTATTTTTGGATCCATAGCTAACAGAAGTATGAGGAAATTTATGAGAAATATAAACTTAAGAAGTAGTACAAAGATTTCATTTGGGGAGGAAGGAAGACAGACAGCCCAGGAGAGGGATCACAAAGACGAATTAACTGTGCTGCTAATGTTTTGGTTTTCAAGTATTTGTTGCATTGATTTTATAACTTTATATTTCTTAAATATTGTGTAATACATAAGTAAAAATTTTTAAATAATGTGATAAATACTCATTTTGTCCATATAAGTTCTATGAAACTCTCCATGCTAAAACAAATTGCATTAAAATATATAAAACATAAGATCTTATTAACTCAATGGGAAATTGAAAGAAACAAGATAGGGTTGGGGGACTGTAAAATCTCTCTCAGCATCTAAGACTTAAGGCGGTAAAGAAAATAGGTTTGAAAATTTACTAAATCACTAGAGTTTTACTAAGTTACTAAAAATTTACTAAATTGTGTAAGCTGTTCTAATAAATGCACATGAGCTTTTTATCCTATACACAAAGAATGACTCTCCCACTGTTCACAGAATATATTTTAAAAAAGGAGTAAAATATTAGACCATCAAAAGCAATATTTCCCCAAATCAGGAATTAGGCTGGCCACATTTTATGAATATCACTGTCATTAATTTCTAATTAGTCTATCATATTTTTCAAATGCCTTATTTGAGTCAGTAGTTACGAAGTGCTTGTTATTTGGCTTTTTATTTCAACATGGTGGACTCACGTTTTGGTTAAGCAAGTTCTGAATGGGCTAAGTTTTTTTCCTTCAAGCTTTTTCTTCGTTCATTTAGTATTGATATTAATTAGCATCTGTAGACCCCTTCGTTGTGGCCTCCATCACTTTCTACCGTAAGAGGATAGCAATGAGGGAAGACTCCCTGACATCACTTGGTGTCTGTGCTGACGGCATAATTCCTGATAATTCCTATGCAGTGTAATACTTTCAAGGATCAGGATTTCCTGTTCCTGTTCCTCTGGGTATGGGTCACTTCTCTCACTCAGTGCCTTTTTAAAGAGTAGTTTTCCATGCAGGGCAGAGGGCAGATCTTTCTGACAGGAGGGCAAGCAGCAGATCCAGAAGAGGAGGGAAGGGTCCTCCAGCTGCTAAGTGAGGAGAGTCCCTAAGCAGACAGTTGGTGTCTGTGACTCGGGCGGGGTCGTAGGCTCACGGGGGCAACCTGTGAAATATTTGAGTGGGGATTCAGACTGAGAGATGAAAATGAGAAGCATCGTTTTCTTAAATACTGAGGTCGAGGGGTGCTAAGAGGATATTTGAGTTTCTTGAAGGGAGAGTTGACATGAAGGATAGAGAACAGATTATTCTGTGTTGAGACAGCTGAACGTACAGTGATTTTTTTTTTTTTTTTAGCAAGGGTTATGTGAAAAGATGGGAATATAAACAAGTTAGCAGTTTACCTAAGAAAGGCAAGAATGAAAGAAAAAAAGGTAGAGAGATGCTCATTGCCCTCTGAAGTAATGACTGAGCAAAAATAGCACATAATGATGAAATCCAGCAATTGCATTTTATAATTAGGCAACAATGCGACTAGAAACATTTTGTTGAGGTTTTGCAAGTAACAGTTGTTATCTGCTTTAAGGGCGGGGATAAAGAAGCATGAATTCCATCATGCACACTGTGGTATCCATACCAAGAGCATGGATAAGACCAGCATCAGGTCTGCACATGGGGCAGAGCCGGGTGGCTGGATCCTAGTAGCTAAGGTCTCCTAGCTCGATAACTGCCATGGTGGACCCATTCCAGGAGATGGTTTAACTTTATAAATAATGCAGTCTTTCTACAATTTCCTTTCCCTCTAGGTTTTGGTCTTTTTAATGATTTCAAACATTACTGTGCAACACCATTATACCAGTGTTATTACACTGTCTGAATCCTGGCAAGGGGCTGGTGCTTGACGGCTCAAGAGCATCAGTGGACCCAGGATGGGATCTTCGCACTCACTGCCAGGCTCTGTGGTTTGCACTGCAACATTGTTTGGTAAAATGAATTGAGGAGATAACATTGTTTGGAAGGGTTCTTCAGCTCCACTGGCATATTTTTTTCCTTTGGCTTGCTTTCTTGATTGCATTTCTTCCTGTTCAGAGACAACTCCCCCCAGCCCCCACCTTCTTCCTTTTCCTTGTAAAGGGAAGGCCACTCTTGGCTCAGGGGATGCATGGGACAAACTTAATAACAGGAAATTCATGGTCTCAGCCCATTTTGACTTCTGACAGTTTGGCATGGAGCATTCTAAAATACAAACTTTCAAAAATCATGATTATACCAACATGATACATTTTCATCAAGGCTGTGGCTTTTGAAACAGATTCCATTATGTCAAACTAAGCTCTGGATCAATGTTTTATAATAGCACAGTTAAACAGTTTCCATATTTCTGTATACTTTTTAAAAATTTAATTTAATTAATTAATTAAAAATTTTTTATTTGGGTATAGTTGATTTGATAACAATTGATAACAATGTTGTGTTACTTTCTGCTGTATAGCAAAGTGAATCTGTTATACATATACATATATCCATTCTTTTTTAGATTCTTTTCCCATATAGGCCATTACAGAGTACTGAGCAGAGTTCCCTGTGCTACACAGTAGGTCCTGATTAGTTACCTGGTTTATATATAGTAGTGTGTGTCAGTCCCAATCTTCCAATTTATCCCTCTCCCCACTTACCCCTCCAGTAACCATAAGTTTATTTTCTACATCTGTAACTCTATTTCTGTATACTTTTTGATTGAGTGAATTATTTAAATTTTTATATTTTATATACAGATTTGATTCATTTAATTAATATTTTCTCCCATCAAACTTTTCAGATTATCAGTTCTCCTATGGTGAGTTGTCATTTGTGGTCATTATTTCTCTTGAATACAAATGTTTATAGCTCAAATGCTGCAGTTCTAAAATTGATATTGAGATATTGTGATTCACCAGCCAGTTTTTGAGCAGCAGAACACTTTACTTTATGAGGGTTTAGCCAGTGTCAATTTAATGTTTTTGTTGATTATTTTCATCAATATTACTTATTGTAAATTTGAAAAAAATACTTATAAGATTTTTTTGAATCAGTGAGAAATTTGGGAGGTATTTTTTTTTTTTTTAGTCTTTATTGAATTTGTTACAATATTGCTTCCGTTTTTTATGTTTTGGTTTTTTGGCCTCGAGACATGTGGGATCTTAGTTCCCCAACCAGGGATGGAACCTGCACCCCTGCATTGGAAGGCAAAGTCTTAACCACTGGACTACCAGGAAGACCCTGGGAGGCATTTTATGAGACATAATGAGGGAGCTATTTGGAGAATGTGGAGGGGGGGGGGGGAAAGGAAGGGGGGGGGGCGTTCAATGGAGAGGGAGAGCAGGAAACAAAAGCGGCAGATGGAGGGGGTTGGAGGGGAGAGCAGAGGGGTGAAGGGGTGAGGTGAAGAGGGCAGTGTGGGCGAGGCGGGGGCGTGGGGGGACCAAGTGGGGAGGGGGGACAAGGTGGGGAGGGAGGGCAAGTGAAATAAGAGAAAGGAGGGGGTGGGAAGGGGTCAAAATTGACTCAGGGTCAACATGGTCCCTTCAACTCGCTCTGCTTCAGAAAATCTTGAATTTCTCTAGGCGTTTTAAGATATTGCAGGAAAGAATGTTCTGAATATAACTTCTTGACAAATAGTTTCTTTAAAGATGTGGGGCTTAGGGGCTTCCCTGGTGGCGCAGTGGTTGAGAGTCCGCCTGCCGATGCAGGGGACACAGGTTCGTGCCCTGGTCCGGGAAGATTCCACATGCCGCGGAGCGGCTGGGCCTGTGAGCCATGGCCGCTGAGCCTGCGCGTCCGGAGCCTGTGCTCCGCAACGGGGAGAGGCCACAACAGTGAGAGGCCCGCGTACCGGTAAAAAAAAAAAAAAAAAAGATGTGGGGCTTAAAATCTTCTACCCTGCGTAGTAAGACCAGTGTTGACCTTTATCACCGACACTACGCTTTGCTTCTCAGTTGAGCCGGGAGTCAAGTGTCAGGGACACCTCTGTGCTCAGCCTAGAGCAGGAGAGGGACAGATGCTGGGTGGGGGGAGGGCAAAGAGCCAGGGGCCCTGAGACCTCCCGCTGGTTCCCCTCCAGCAAAGCGCTTGCCTCTGGGAGACTTGGACGTCAGGAGAAGTGACGGGAGAATCCTGGTCCTCGGGAGCCTGCAGCAAAGAGGACCACTAGGGATGAGACGAGAAGGAGGGTGATAACCAGGGTGGACGGCCATTGCTGCTCAAACCCGGCCTCACCTTCTCTTTATTACACACCTGATCCCTGTGAAGGACAGCACTGCAGACTTTTCTCTGCATACACAAGTGCACACGCATTTCTTTCTTTCTTTCTCTTTTTAAACAGGAATAGTTCTTTTTATTTTTAAATTGAACTATAGTTGATTTACAATGTTGTGTTAATTACTGCTGTACAGCGAAATGATTCAGATATATATATATATATATACACATTCTTTTTTTTCATACTCTTCTCCATTATGGTTTATCACAGGATACTGAATATAATCCCCTGTGCTATACAGTAGGACCTTGTTGTTTATTCATTCTCTCTATAAAAGCTCACATCTGCTAACCCCAACCTCCCACTCTATCCCTCCCCCAAACTCCCTCCTCCTTGGCAATCACAGCTCTGTTCTCTATGTCTGTGAGTCTATTTTTGTTTCGTAGATATGTTCATTTGTGTCATATTTTAGATTCCACATATAAGTGATATATATGGTATTTGTCTTTCTCTTTCTGACTTACTTCACTTAGTATGATAATCTCTAGCTGCACTAACAGGAATCATTATAATGTTTTTTTTGTTTTTGTTTTTGTTTTTGTTTTGCGGTACGCGGGCCTCTCACTGTTGTGGCCTCTCCCGTTGCGGAGCACAGGCTCCAGACGCGCAGGCTCAGCGGCCATGGCACACGGGCCCAGCTGCTCCACAGCATGTGGAATCTTCCCGGACCAGGGCACGAACCCGTGTCCCCTGCATCGGCAGGTGGACTCTCAACCACTGTGCCACCAGGGAAGCCCCTAATGGTTTTTTAATAAGCTGTTTTTCCCACTCAGCTTTCTTAGGTACATATTAGCATGTTCATGGATAGATAAACATTATAATTTTTAATAGCTTGGACATATGATTTCCAAAATTGCCCACAAATGTGCTATTTACAATATCTATAGCCAATTATGCATATGGTGAATATTTTAAAAATTGCTAATTACATATGCTTTTACATAAACCCTTATGTTTATCTGTATTTCTTCTTTACTATATAATCGATCACCTTTTCTTACATTTATTGGCCATACTCAAATTGCCTATCATGTCTTATCCAATTTTCTATTGGTGTCTTTCTTATTGATTGGTAAGATCTCGTTGTACCTTTAATGCTAGCGGTCTTTGTCTGGCTTATAAAATGGAAACATTTTCCCAGTTTGTCATTTATCTTTGATACAAAATGTTTGAAGAAAAGAAAATTAGAATTTTTCTATAGCCCAATTTATCATTCATTCTTTAACAGCTTCTGCATTTACATGCTTAGAAAAGATTTCACATCAGCTGTACAGTCAGCTGTATTTTCGGAATGTACTTTTTTACATGGTCATTTTTTCATATCCAATTTAATCCATCTGGAGTACATTATGTTATAAGGCTTAAGTAAGTATACTTTTTTGTGTGTTTCTAATGACCACTCATTTGCCCTACCATTATTTATTCAATAACTCATTTTCCACTATAGACCTGAAATGTCATGAATATACGTCAATGTATATTCTTCTTTAAGCCCTGTTTTGTCCCACTTATTTTTCTGTGTTTAAATAATTATTTTAATTTAATTTAAATTATTAAATATATCTTGATATCTGATGGCATCAGTGCCAGCTTATTATTCTACTTTTTCAAAATCTTTTCCCATGCTTTGCCTTTCAGACACATTTAAAAATCAGATTGACAGCTTTCAAATACCACTCTCCTCCAAAAATAGCATTGAAATTTAGACTGGAATTTCATTGCATATATAAATTAATTTGGGGGGAGATTTAGAATCTTTTCAGTTTCCATCCAATGGTGAGTTATATACATTAATTAAGTCTGTTAAATTTTTCAGAACACATTTCTAGTTTTTTCCTAATAAATCTTAGACATTTCATGGTATGTGTGTATTTATTATATATGTATATTATGATTTGTTGGGTTTGAGAAGGAAAGTTGTAGTCATAATAGTTCTAGCTATTCATTGATACTGTTGAAAAAATTTAATTTTTATATTTTATTTTATAATTATCCATTTTGCCAATTTCTCCTATTGATTTTACTATTTTTCAGATTTTTACTGAAATCTCAGGCATTTCAGGGATACAATCACAAAGTTTTCAAATGATGAAAAATTTCACTCTCTGAGTGCATTAATAGTTTACTCCTTGTTACTGAAAAGTAGTATTCCATTGTAAGGATGTGCCACAATTTGTTTATCCATTTATCTGCTAATGGAAATTTGGGCTGTTGCTAGGTTTTTGTTTTTTGTTTTTTTTAATCGGTACGCAGGCCTCCCACTGCTGTGGCCTCTCCCGTTGCGGAGCACAGGCTCCGGATGCGCAGGCTCAGCGGCCATGGCTCACGGGCGCAGCCGCTCCGCGGCATGTGGGACCCTCCCGGACCGGGGCACGAACCTGCTTGCCCTGCATCGGCAGGCGGACTCTCAACCACTGCGCCACCAGGGAAGCCCTGTTGCTAGGTTTTGACTATTACAAATAAAGCTGTAATGAATGTTAATATATACCCATATTTGTATGGATATATGTTTTCCTTACTCTTGAGGAAATACCTAGGTGTGGGAAGGCTGAATTATATGGTAGTTACATGTTTAATGTTTTAGAAACTGCCAAAAATGACTTTCCAACAGGATTGCACCATTTTTAATCTCCTGCAGCAGTGTATGCGAGTTTCAATGGCTCAGTCTCCTCCCAACACTAGTTGTAATCAGTCTTTTTAATTCTAGACGTTCTAATGGGTTTGCAAGGATATCTCATTGAGGTTTTAATTTGCTTTTCCCTAATGACCAGTGGTATTGAACATTTTTCATGTGTTTATGTGCCATTGGCATATCTTCATACATGAAGTATCTGTTCAAATTGCTCGTCCATTTTTAATTGCTCTGTTTTGAGAATTCTTCATATATTCAAGAAAGAAGATGACAGTAAGTGGACTTCTAAGATGGTCCTCAGTGATTCTGATCCTGGTGTGTATGCCCTTGTGTAATCTCCTCATTGTGAGTGTGGCTGGATGTACTGAACAGCCTCTAATTAGTAGAGTGGGCTAAAAGGCATGGGTATAACTTCTCTTTTTTTAAATAAATTTATTTATTATTTATTTTTGGCTGCATTGGGTCTTTGTTGCTGCACATGGGCTTCCTGTAGTTGTGGTGAGCGGGGGCTACTCTTTGTTGTGGTGTGCAGACTTCTCATTGCGGTGGTTTCTCTTGTTGTGGAGCGTGGGCCCTAGGCACGTGGGCTTCAGTAGTTGCAGCACATGGGCTCTGTAGGTGTGGCTCTCAGGCTCTCGAGCTCAGGCTCAGCAGTTGTGGCACACGGGCTTAGTTGCTCCACGGCATGTGGGATCCTCCCGACCAGGGATCAAACCCGTGTACCCTGCACTGGCAGGCAGATTCTTAACCACTGTGCCACCAGGGAAGTCCCATAACTTCTAAGATTAGGTCGTCAAAGGCTGTGGTTCCCACTTTACTAGCTCTCCCCTGACCAGCCCTTTCTCTCTGACTCCTCTTGCTGCTCTGACAAAGCCAGGTGGAGAGACCCACACAAGGAACTTGGGGTGACTCTGGGCCTACCCCTGCTGGCCCCTCAGTCCAACAGCCCTGGAGAAACTAGATCCTGCTGACAGCCTCGTGAGGGCTGGAATTGTCCTTCCCCAGCTGAGCCTTCAGAGATGGCAGTCCTGGCCGGCACCTTGGTTGCAGCCTTGGGAAAACCCCCAACTCAGCAGACTCAGGTAAGCCACGCCGGGATTTCTGACCCTCAGAAATTGTGAGATGATAAGTGTGTTGTTTTAATCTGCTAATTTTGGAGGTATCTTTTATGCAGCAGTGGATAACTAATACAAAATCCTTTATCTAATGTGTGATTTGCAACTATTTTCTCCCCATCCTTGAACTGTCCTTTCATTTTCTTCTGCTCTTTGGAAGAATACAAGTTCTTAATTTTGGTGAAGTTCAATTTATCAATTTTGATTTTTAATGGCTTATGCTTTTAGTCTTGTGTCTATGAAATCTTTGCCTAACATACGGTGCAATGATTTTTTCTTATTTTTTTCTAGAAATTTTATAGTTAGGTTTTACACTTAGTTCTGTAATCCATTTTGTGTTACTTTTTGTGTGTAGTGTGAGGTCGAAGTTTTTGTTTTGTTTTGTTATTATTTTTATGTATGTTTTGAAGCAGTGGTTGAGGTTAATTTTTTTCCCAAACTGATATCCAGTTTTTATAGTAACCATTCTTTGAGATGACTTTTCTTTCCCATTGAATTACTTTAGAATCTTTGCCCAAAATCAATTGGCTATAGATGTTTACATCTGTTTTGGAATACTCTGTTCTCTTCCATTGATGTATATGTTTATTCTCATGCCGATACCATACTCTTTTGATTATTTTGGTTTCGTGATAATTGTTAAAAACAAATAGCATCAGTCCTCCAAACTTGTTCTTTTTCAATCTGTTTTGGCTGTTCTAGGTCATTGTCATAGGATCTGACAATTATAGCACCAATTGTTTTCAATATTTATTCTTCCTTTTGTCCTTTGGTTCAGAAGCCTGGGCAACGTATCTGGCCAAAAGACAGCATTTCATGGCAGCCTTCTTTTTAGATGAACATGGTCATGTGACAATTTCTGGCCAATCAGGTGCAAGCATAGGTGTTACATAAAACTTTCAAGAAGGGTCTTTCAAAGGTGGGGCAGAGGGCCAAGTACTCTTTTGATTTTCCTTTACTTATTTTCCTCTTATTTGTTTGCAATGTAGAGGTAATGACTAGAGCTTTAACAGATCCTTTTCACTCTGAGGTGACTTTGAAGATCTAAGCCAGCATTGAAGAGCAGAAAAATAGGAGCTCGAAGTCCTTCATTATGTTTTATTACCTTTTCTTAATCCATGGAGTAACCATACTGGATCTTTTCTGAATTCTATTACGTAATAACAAAATAAACTTATCGTACTGGTATTTTGTGTTGTTCTGTTGTGTGTAACCAAACCTGTTCCTGATCAGCGTAGATTCTGTGATAGATATACTTTTTCCTATCCACTCATTTTAGGAAGGAGGAGTTTTATCCTAGCCTGTTTCCAATGCCGTGTAGATCAGTTTTTCTCTACTCTTCTTGGGTTCATTTCTTTTTTTTTTTTTTTAATAAATTTATTTATTTTTGGCTGCGTTGGGTCTTTGTTGCTGCGTGTGGGCTTTTCTCTAGTTGCAGTGATTGGGGGCTCCTCTTTGTCGCTGTGCGCGGGCTTCTCATCGTGGTAGTTTCTCTTGTTGCAGAGCACAGGCTCTAGGCACGTGGGCTTCAGTAGTTGTGGCACGCAGGTTCAGTAGTTGTGGCTCACAGGCTTAGCTGCTCTGTGGCACGTGGGATCTTCCCGGACCAGGGCTCGAACGTGTGTCCCCTGCATTGGCAGGCGGATTCTTAACCACTGCACCACCAGGGAAGTCCCTTGAGTTCATTTCTTAATCAATGGAAGTTGGTTTTAATTTCTCCAATAAAATGTGGTGAATCAGTTAAGTGGTGAAACTGTGATTTGAATTCAATTATGTCTGACTCCCAAATTTAGTCCTCTTCTGTTCTGCCATGCTGCTTGTAATTCATAGTAATTATTAACTCAGTATCCATCTTGTTGCAATACATACAGGGTGAGAAACTGCCTGGAAGGAATGGATGGGCCACGTCATGGTCTTACACTTTGTGTGCGTTACCTGATACCATCACTAGGTACCGTCTGGAGGGGGTTGAGTAGAACCAGAAGAGCCTGTTCAGAAGTGAGCAATGTTTCAGGAATAAACTTACACGTACAGAATAATCCATGGTTGGACGCTGAAGCAATTTAAGAAATTTCTTTCCCTAAGCAAGTTAAAGGATAGGATGTTTTCCCATCTGCTTTAATACCTGGTCAGAGTCTTGCTTTGAAGATAACAGTTGAGACAACTGACATCTTATATCCTTTTCTACTAATCAGACCAGGGTCATCTTTCAATTTTTTTTTAAAAAAGAAGAATTTAATTCATGAGATCTTTAAATCAGAGGGAATTAGATTGAAATTCAGGTTCTCCTAATCATTTATGGAGATTTAGACAAGTCCATCATTGTTTCAAGTCTGTAAAACAAAGAAAATAGAATTAACCAGGCACGGTTATGTCTGAGTATTTGATAAAACAGAGATGGTCGGTCCAGGCACTTAGTAGGCTGATCCCGGACACTTAGTAGGGCTATAGTTGTTGCTGTTTTTGCTCCCACACTGTCTAATCTTAAAAGGATGCCGTAACTAGAGTTAATTAATTGCAGCTGGTAATCTGGTTCGGAGCATGGATCCTGGTGGAAGGAGAAAGCTGTGGGTGGTATCCTGTGAAATCTATTTTTGTGATGTCCCCTGGCTGGGAGCACTGAATGGTGGTCGTGTGACTAGGACATTGTCACACGGCCATCAGTTGAATTCTTACTGTGTCAGATGCCTAAATAAGATGGAAGCACATAAACCTAAATGCAGATCCCAGGCTTTCAAAAATGAGGCATTTTTATTGGAGTGATTTATGGCCTTTTTGGATAGGAAATGCTAACGGAAGGGGCAACGGAAATCATTTTAATTATTGATGTTTTTATTGCAGCAGCAGAAGTCTCTGGTCTCTCCAGCTTGGAGATGGTTTGACTAATGCCAAGGGAAAAACTCCTGAAAATGGAGACTCAACCCTCGTGTTGTGTTGTTAACTGAAGACATTACTCTTGCTCATCAGAGTGCTTCATGGAGTCGGTTAATGTGGTGTCTTTTCAGCGAATGTGGGCTGACTGCATCAGTGGTTTCCGCTAATGCATCGTGAACAGACAGTGGGCAGATTGGTCCATGTCTTCACTCCTGATTCTTCGTCTTTTCTTTGCATTGATAGTTTTCATAAATATTTCTCTTCTCAGTAAGTATCTAGCTCCAAACCTCGATACAGTCCCTGACCAACTTTCCAACTGACTCACTAAGATCCCCCAAGAAAAGCAACACCACCGTAGAACAATAAACACGCTCATGATTTGCCCAGAGAGAAATCTATACGTGGATCTAGGAAAGAGCTATTTGTAATCAAGCATAATAATACATGATTTTTCTTTTTCAAGACGTTCCCTTGAAGCCAAAGATTTATTTTATCCTGTTTAAAAGATAAAATACTCTCATCTTTCTTACTCTCACCCCTTAGCATTTCATAAGATGTGAGAAGAAACCAAGACATTTAGTTCCATTTTCATGGTGATTTTGTCCCTTCTCACAAAATGTCCCTTCTGAAGGTGAGCCCACAGAACCTGCATGATTCACTCACAGTTGATGGGAATTTTCAGGAAGACTTGGGTTCTCCCACTCCCACTGTATTTTATTTTTTATTTTTTTTAAATTTTGATTTTTTATTAGTTATCTATTTTATACATATTAAGGTATATATGTCAAGCTCAATCTCCCAATTCATCCCCCCCGCCGCTTGACTTTCCCCCCTTGGTGTCCATACATTTGTCCTCTACATCTGTGTCTCTATTTCTGCCTTGCAAACAAGTTCATCTGTACCATTTTTCTAGATTCCACATATACGCGTTAATATACGATATTTGTTTTTCTCTTTCTGACTTACTTCACTCTGTGTGACAGTCTCTAGGTCCATCCATGTCTCTACGATTGACCCAATTTCATTCCTTTTTATGGCTGAGTAATATTCCATTTATATATGTACCACATCTTCTTTATCCATCCGTCTTTTGATGGGCATGTAGGTCACTTCCATGACCTGGCTATTGTAAATAGTGCTTCAATGAACATTGGGGTGCATGTGTCTTTTTGAATTATGGCTTTCTTTGGGTATATGTCCAGTAGTGGGATTGCTGGGTCATATGGTAATTCTGTTTTTAGTTATTAAAGGAACCTCCATACAGTTCTGCATAGTGGCTGTATCAATTTATATTCCTACCAACAGTACAAGAGGGTTCCGTATTCTCCACACCCTCTCCAGCACTTGTTGTTTGTAGACCACTCCCATTGTATTATCCACTTGGCTTTTGTTTTCCTTTGGTAATACCAGAACATCATAGACAATCTCGTGCAGCAGCTGCATGATTCATTTTCTTTTCTGTTTTCACACCAGAAAACAACAGGGAGCTGAAGGAACTCCAATCTTTCCTCAGGGTGATGCCTGAATTTCTATGTTATTTCTCAGCTCTTAGAGCCATGGAAGTTCTCATTCTGCATTGGGCTGATGGCCAGAGTTTTTCCTGAATTTGAAGATTTCCTTCATTTTGTGCTGGGGAAGCACAAAATCGTGGTTCTTGAAAAGTCATTTTCCTATTAGAAAATGGGCCTTTCCAATCATTTTGTACCAAACTGCTGATATTTCTGAGAGAAAAACAAGTACCAAAAGTTCAAAAGTTTACTCTTTATGAGAAATGTTGCACTAATTCCCCTTTTCTTGCCCTGGGTGACTCAAGTGTGATCAATTTTTATGCTGTGCCAATTTTTCAAAACAACCATCAGGAGTCATTCCTCATCTTCTGTTCCATGCCCGGTTCTAGAAAATGCTCTGTCTTCTGGAGTCAGTAACTTTCTTTTCTTTTTTTTTTTTTAATTTTATTATTATTTATTTAATTTATTTATTTTTGGCTGCATTGGGTCTTGGTTGCTGTGTGTAGGCTTTTCTCTAGTTGCGGCGAGCGGGGGCTACTCTTCGTTGTGGTGCACGGGCTTCTCACTGCAGTGGCTTCTCTTGTTGCGGAGTATGAGGTCTAGGCACACAGGCTCTGTAGTTGTGGCTCGTGGGCTCTAGAGTGCAGGCTCAGTAGTTGTGGCTCGTGGCCTCTAGAGCACAGGCTCAGTAGTTGTGGCACGCGGTCTTAGTTGCTCCACAGCATATGGGATCTTTCTGGACCAGGGCTCGAACCCGTGTCCCCTGTGTTGGCAGGCGGATTCTTAACCACTGCGCCACCAGGGAAGCCCTGGAGTCAAGAACTTTCTTTATAAATCTTGTTAGCTCATGAAACAGCAGGAAGGAAGATTAAAGACCGTTATTAAAATGACCGGTTGAAAGGAAGAAGGTGCTAAGAACAATAAGGAGCAGTAAGATTGTTAGTGCTCAATGTTAAATGTGATGATTTTGAAAAAGTAAATAAATAAATGGGAATAAATGTGGGCATTGGGGATATAGAATAAAAGACCTGTAAACTATGAATGCCTTTGGGAATATTTTCCTCCAATCATGGCCCATGTAGAAGCTTGAACACTCAGATCAGCAAACTAGTGAGGCCGTACTCCCTGCCCTCCCCTGCAAATGGAGGGTCCAAGACACCAAAATGTCCTTTTATGTTACTTTTCTTTTGTGGTCTGATCCACTGGGGCAAATGCTTCACCTCTTAGAACCGCTGGTCACAGTTCATCTTTCATCATGGTGTCCCCCGCTTTTGGTTGTCTGACGTGAATGGAGATAGTTCAGTAGGAAGTCAGCCAGGCAGGTTCTTACTGAATATCCCTGTCGTGAATCCTGGGATCCTGCTGAGAACAAGACATACAGAGTCTTTGTTCTTAAAAAAATGAACATTCAAGTTGTGCATCAAAATCAGTATTTTTCAGGTAGTTTTAGACCCTTCACGGAGCAACTCCATGACAGCCTGCTTTAGTCTTGCCCCCCCTTCACCTAGAAAGGCACCTAGTGCAGAGGGGGTGCTCAAGAAACATCCTATTTAATGCAGAATAAGACCTTGTTTTTAAGGAGTCAGTGGCTGCTTTAAACCAGGTGAAATAAAACAGGATTTAAATGTGTTGTCAAGCAACTCTTTACTGGCTCATTCAAAACAATTTAAATTTTAGCCTTAATCAGGCTTCCCATCTCTTTTGGGATTGGAGGCCCTGAAAACCTGCCGCCAGGCCCCCTATTCGCACTCAGAAGCCCTCTTTCTGAGCCCCATCCCGCTGCCTTGACCCTGCAAGGTCACTTCCCAGAACATGACACCTGCTTGGACATCAGAATGCCACCCACCTCTGGGTCTCCTGGATTCCCCACTGCTACTCCCTGATGTGTTTTGGGGGCATCGTGTTCCTGGAATTGGATCTACTCGGTGAACCACCTAATGTCTGTTGTCACATCTGTGGGTACTAGGTGGTCTGCAGTCTCGGCTGGCCCAGCCCCGCTGGCTTGACGGTTGTACACGCAGACCGCAGCCCCTCCCAACTACGTCTCCCCAGTTCAGTGAACAGGGTCAGCAGGACAGCCCACAGCACAGGATGAATGCGCCTGACCGCTTCTGTACGCTCCTCAGGGACCCTCCACCCGTCTGCCCGGAGGCTGACCTGTGCTCTGGAGGCCACAGATGTCAGAGCTCAGGGTCTCACTGCCTGGCTCCCCACCCTGGCCTGTGGCTCGTTTCCTGCAGTCCCCTTGCTCTGGCCACCTGGGCCCACAGGTTCAGCCTCCCTCTCCCAGGACCGCTCCCTTCTTGCCCTCCTCAGTGTCCTTAGACCCCCCCACCCCGGCATCACCCCCTTTTGGCTTCTGGACCTTTGTAAATCGTGCCTTCATCAAGCCCCACCCCGCCCCACATCACAAGAGGGAGTGTGCCTGTACTTCTTGTCACAGCCCCGCTGGTCCATGTCCTTGAAGAGCCCTCAAGGTTAAACTGATCCAGTCTTGGGAAGTGAGAATGCCAGGGCTCTCTTACAGCATCCCCTGCAGCCAGCTTCCCTTTCCTCCTGCTGGGATCTGTTCCACTGGTCTTGGTCTGTCAGAAGTTATCCTGGTACACAAGACAGTACAGATGCAGGTCTTTTTCCTCTGTCATCCACCAGCCTTAATCCACCAACAGCAAATGGGCTCAGTGCTTGCTTCTATGGTTGTTTGTACAAGAAAGAACATTTTCCTCCTTTTCCTCCCTCTCTCCTTCCCTCCCTCTCTCCTTCCTTCTTTCCTTCGCTCCTTCCCTCTTTCCTCCCTCCCTCCCTCCCTTCCTTCCTTCCTTCCTTCCTTCCTTCTCTCCTTCTCTCCTTCACCTTAGCGTTTTTGACTTGCCTTCCTTCATAAATGAAGATGAGTGAGGTGTCCTATCCCATAGTATCCTATTCTCATTAGTCCTGCATTGTCACTAATACACTGTAATTAGCCATAAAGTAGTAATAACAATAAAACAAAATCTTAATTTCCTTGTTATGAGAAGAATTTCCTCTTATTGCCTCACTGCAACATTTCTTTGTTTCAATTAACTGTACACAATGAAAGAAACAAGTTAATGGCTTAGAAATGAGCCTGCCCCAGAGGGGTGTTAAATATGAGAAAACTAATCAAGATTAGTAAGTAACCTTTCCACAAGGAGCTATGTTATCCTAAAAGAAATTCGTTTTAAATATTTATTGTAATTCAAATGGTCTTGGAACCATGATATCTTAAAAGGACGTTTTGTTTATGTCCCTGAGTAGCTGGAACATTTGTTTATGGATGGATTTGGAATATCAGTCCTAGAACTGACTTCCACGAGACTACACATTCATTCCACTTTTAGTAAACTTTTCCCGATAACTCTGACTTTCACGATTTCGTTTATAGACACACTTTCTCTCTTTCTGGAGGAAAGCTCTGTAGCGGGCAGCGGCCCTCTTAGCTGGGCCCAGGCCCAAGCCAGGCAGGCACAGCATGTCCTGTGTCCCCAGAGGGCAGTGCATCCTCAGGGCTCAGGGCTCTGCCCACAGTGCCCCCAGGGTCACTGTCTGCACTCATTGTGAGCCTCCTTCCTCAGCCACGTGCTGTGGGAGAAGTGAGGCTCCTCCCTTCTTCCTCTGAGGGCAGAGGGTCTAACTAGAAATAGCTCCTAAATCAAGAAATGATCTGCTTACAAAAATTGAAAGAGTTTCCTGAGAGAAGAAAATGTTTTTCTTCCATTCGAGAGCTTGACTGTTTGAAGAGCCCAGGGGTGGCTGCCCTGCACTCCCAATGAATGCTCGGATTTTCTATAAATTCACCAAGGCTTTAACTACACCAAGAGGAATCTCACAGGATTCCCAGCAGCTTTGAAACAAGATGCAGCGAATTTTCTGACTGATGTAGGATTTATAACTTTCTGAGTTGTGTTGTGAGTTGGGGTAGCTCCTGGTCTGCCGGGCCCGCCGTCCTTCCCTGAAAACAAAGAGGCTCTTATGCTCGTTCCCTTGGCGGATCTGAGCCCTCCAGCCATCGCGAGGGCTTCAGAGGCTTTTCCTCAGATCTAACTGGCAGCCTCACCGTCCTTAGAGGAAGTTGTCGTTTTGCTGCTGTGTTGCTGTAAGGCTTTTTCACGAGCGGACAACAGGGACCCTTGAGAGCCTCTCCCTCTCATGCACTGGGAAGGGGCCACCCCCATCCTGAACGTGGCAGGGGAGACCTGTGATCCGGGGCAGCCCCAGTGGCCTGCGTGGCCATGTGTCCGTGGCCTGGTCCTGTCTCTGCCACCACGGTTTTGTGTGTGGCCGACAGAGGACAACTGGGCCCCGGGAATCTCAGTCCCTCCTGCAGGTCAGGTCATCAGAGAGCCCTGAAGTCCACTAAGATGTGATTAGTGTTTCCCGTGTGCTGAGGCTCTGCGTGGGATGCGTTAGAATGTAACTTGTCCTTCCAGCCCCTGGAGATGTGGCTGTCTCACCCTGATGAGCGCGGGTCCCTAAAGCTACATCCTCTGCCCGGAGCCACCTGCCGGCAGCGGTGGGGCCCGGATTCGGACCCAGACCTCGGCTGCGGAGCTGCTTCGCTGCAGGATGCGCGGGCGGCTTCCCTCCTCCTGCATCTGCTCGCCCCCCTCATCCTCTGAGCCGCGAGGGTCCTGTGTGCAGCGGGGTCTCTGACTTCTAACTCCCTTTGGGCTGGGCCATCAGGAAGCCCCCCCCTCCCCCGACGGAGGGGGTGGTGACGGGCAGAGAAGAACCGCCGTTTCCCGGCAGTTGGGGCCACTGTGCTTCTCCACCGAAGGGCCCGCCCTCTCTATGGCCCTGCGGTTCCCAAGTCCTAGAAACTGCCTGCTCTCCTCCCGATTCAGGCTTCTGTCGTCAGTCAGGGACCCTGGGGTTCCCTGTTCTTTTCCCACTTTGTAAATCACCCCTCACTAAGTCCTTTTCAAAATGCTCAGCTGGTGCCCTTTGCTCCTGCGGGATTCACACAGAGATGCCTCCACTGTGTCATAACCCACTTAAAATGCGTCCTCAGAAATGACGGACAGTGATACGAGAGTGTACGTCTGAAAAGGTCTCGGCAATCTTTAATTTTAATTTTTTAATTTATTCTGGGCTGTGCTGGGTCTTCGTTGCTGCCTGCGGGCTTCCTCTAGTTGCAGTAAGCGGGGGCTACTCTTCGTTGCAGTGCATGGGCTTCTCATTTCGGTGGCTTCTCTTGTTGCGGAGCATGGGCTCTAGGCATGTGGACTTCAGTAGTTGTGGCACACGGGCTCAGTAGTTGTGGCTCATGGGCTCTAGCGCACACGCTCAGTAGTTGTGGCGCACAAGCTTAGTTGCTCAGCAGCATGTGGCATCTTCCTAGACCAGGGCTCAAACCTGTGTCCCCTGCATTGTCAGGCGGATTCTTAACCACTGTGCCACCAGGGAAGTCCCTCGGCAATCTTTTGGGAAGTTAGAATTAAATGTTTCAGGCGTTTACATTCTTCAATATTCCCTTTCCAAGATATCAAGATACCAAAATTACCACATCTTCTGTATACAGCACCAAGTGAAGAAGGTCTGGTTCAACTAACTTATAAGCAGAAAGTGTATTTTTTCGATGCATTTATTGGCACTTTTTTTGGTCAGAAAACTAGACCTGTGCTGACCCCAGTGCTCCAGGCTGGCTTTAGGGCACAGCAAACACCCCTCTCGGGCACCTGCTCATCTCCCTTCACTGTGCTTCCCTCCTCTTTCTAGCTGTTCTGCTCCTATTGTCACCTGCTTTCAAATTTTTCTCTAAGAAGGTGACAGAAAGTTCCTGGAGAAGTGGATCAATTCCTGACTGCCTCATTTTGCTAGACAGATTCTTTTTTCCAGGAAGCCAGTAGTTTTCCCTGTGTGTGATGATTTGAATGGGATTGCGAATGAGCTTCAAGGTCAGAAAGGTCAACTCCCCCCTCTTCAATTCCCTGCTCAGCATTTGGGGGCTTTGCGATGATGCAGAAGAACAGACCAACAAGATGGATTGTGAGTATCAGTTAAAACAGCACAACTTGGATTTTTTTTCCCAAATGCACAGAGATTAGTGGCTGAAACAAAAACACTACCAGGGGTACTGCGCTGGTGGCGCAGTGGTGAAGAGTCCGCCTGTCAATGCAGGAGACACGGGTTCGATCCCTGGTCCGGGAGGATCCCACATGCCACAGAACAACTAAGCACATGCGCCACAACTACTGAGCCTGCATTCTAATGCCCGCGAGCCACAACTACTGAGCCCGTGTACCACAACTACGGAAGCCCACATGCCTAGAGCCCATGCTCCACAACAAGAGAAGCCACCACAATGAGAAGCCCATGCACCACAACAAAAAGTAGCCTCCACTCGCTGCAGCTAGAGAAAGCCTGTGTGCAGCAACGAAGACCCAAAGCAGCAAAAAACCCACAAAAACAAAAACACTACCAGGAAGCAAACACTTTAGTGTCCAGAACCCTTATTTCAGTGTGTGTGTGTATGTGTGCGTGTATATGTGTCTGACTGTGAATGTGTGTATATGTGTGTATGTATGTCTATGTGTATGTATGTGTGTGTGGTCATGTGTATGTGTGTGTGTCGAGTGGAGCTTGACTGCTGTTAACTTCCTACTCCTCTCCGCACCATCCCCCTCCCCCAGAGTCCCCATAAAATCACCAAGGCGGTCTCTCCTGTCAGACAGGATCCTAAGTTAACACAAGAGTTGTGATTTTTGGAATGCTTTACTTAGACTCATTCAAGAGGGTTCAAAAAACTCAGGTATGCATGCAATTTGGGAAATTAAATCTTCCACTGAATTACTGCAAAAACAACACTATATAACTTCTTAAATAAATGCTCAGCTTCATATCATAAAGAAAATATTCCAGATAAACATAATTTGGGTCAGAGGATCAATTAAAATAGCAACTGTGGTTTTTTACTTCTCAAAAATATATGGTTTGATGGTTCCTACATTCCTGGGGGATGAAGAGGACAGAAGTCAAACCTGTCTTTGTTAGGACACACGGAGCTTAATCCCTCACTGAGATAGCCCATAACCCTCATGTGTCTCTATATACACGTGGCCTCTTTCCACGGCTAGAGCTGAAAGAAAACTGACTGAGGCTCAGGAAACCCATCTAAAGCTGCCTCTTGATACTAGAGATCCGTGTGGACTGCGCAGTGGTTGTACTTTCTTCCTGTGAATGGAAAGGCCAGTATCACTGGTTTTCCAAATTTTTTAGTGAAAAACTCTTCTTCAAAGAAACACTTACAGATGCCAAATACATACAGCTGGCACACTGACTTGTGTTTAACAGGACTGTAAACCAAGTGCTCACTCTCCTACCCAACCCTCCACCTCTGCGCCCACCACGTCATCTGAAATCCTCCTGGCCCCTGGACCAGAGGCATGGCCTCCTCTGACTCCCGACTCCCAAATTACTAGGTGTCCCTCACTTTCTGATGACAGTACTTCTCCCACACATATGACCAGAGTAGTGGACAAGCCATACCCAGGGACGAGGCAGTTCAGAGCCCTCCCTGATTTTCTCTGGGCCCTTGGACTGTGCTCTGTAGTGTCAGGAAGTGAGTCTTTGGGGGAAAGTGGGGGGAGCTTGCAGGTTGTTGACAAGCCCGGCCTGCAGTCCCCACCCTGCTGGACTTTGAGGTCTTTCCCTGAAGGGGGTTACATACCACTCACTCTGTGCCCCTCGCTTTCGAATACAGGGCTTGTGTTTTTCTACCAAATAAAGTTACCCAACCGGTAAGGATCGAACAGTCACCCAAGTTATTCTCCCTGTTACAACTTAAAAGAGAATAAAGAGCTCTCTGTGTTCAAAAAAAGTATCTTCAGAAAAAGGTGGACTGGGAGAGGGCAGCCTGGATGTGATCGTATTTACCTTCTGGCAGAAGAAAACATTTTATTATTCTATTGTTCTGTCTGTCTGTCTCTCTCCTAACACTTTATATTTGACATTAGAAGTACGAAGTGGGAAAACCATATTCAATAACTTTGATTTTGAGGTGTGAATGATTTTAAAAAACCCTGCAAGTATGAGTCATAAATTACAGCCTATGTTGATTGAATGAAACCCTTCTTAGATGCTGTCACAACTGAAAGCAGGAATGACCCAGAACAAATCCTTCATTTTTCTTCAACGTGTTTACCCAGTGACATTAGCGAACAGAGAATAAGCAGGTATTTTTACTAGACTTTCATATCAGAGATCAAAATCTCCTATTTTGTTGAGGTTCTTGTAAGCAAGTGAGAGCAGCCAGCAGGGGTAATTAGGCTGCAGGACTAACCAGCTCGTGGGCGCTGCTGCCCCAGCCTGGCTTGTTAACCCCACTGCTTATCACCTGCTTGATAAACACCAAGATTCCTGGGCCCCAGCACAGACCGGTAGGTTCAGAACTGGGGGCTGTTGGGTGTCAGGGAACGTGCATTCTATTGATTTTTTTCTATTGTGTTTTAAATCTATTTTATTTCCTCTCTGATCTTTATTGTGTCCTTCCTTCTGCTGACTTTAGGTTTTGTTTGTTCTTCTTCTTGTGATTCTTTCAGTAGTTAGGTTAGGTTGTTTATTTGAGCTTTTTCTTGTGTTTTGAGGAAGGCCTGTATCACTATGAACTTCCCTCTAAGAACTGCTTTTGCTGCATCCATAGATTTTGTATGGTTGTGTCGGAAGGTGCATGCTAAACTAGCACCCTGGCTGATTCCTGTTCACCCCAAGGCTTGAGAAACAGTTGTTGGGGGGAGGTTAGGTAGAACTGGCATCAAATCCCCCCCACTCCACTGCCTAGTATCTGTGTGACTTCTGGAAATCTTTTTTAAGAAAATGAGATATAATTAACCTATGACATTATGTTAATTTCATGTGTACGAGATAACCATTCGATCTTTGCATATATTATGAAATGATCACCACAACAAGTCTAGTTAACATTCATCACCACCCATGCTCACATTTTGTTTTCCTTGTGGTGAGAACTTTTCAGATCTACTCACTCTTGATATGAACTCTGCAGGGATTTTGTGAGCATTTGTGAAAACAACGAACTGGGGTTTAGAGCAGGTTAGCCGCTATGACTTGAAGATAAGGTTTGTGACCAAGCCTGGACTGTGCTGACACATCACAGCCTCTGTGAATGTTACCACACACACTGTGTGTACAGAAAAGGCATTTTCTCTTGGAGCTTAAATATAAATAAAAGACATGGTGAGACTTTTCTGACACGTTTTGGGGGCCTGGTATGAGGACCACTGTGGGGAGAGGTGTAGATGTTGGGGACAGCCTGATCCAAGGACCTCGATGGAATACTTGGTGTCAAAATATATTCCTCACGGAATATAATATATATATAATCTCCTCATGGAGATTGCAGTTTGTGCACTGAGATTCATTGCCAGAGGATGAAAAGGGTACTTCTCAGGTGGTAAGAATTCCTGCAGCCGGTTCACACTGTCCAGAGCAGAGAAGTGCCGTGGGGTGGACAGAACCCAACCCTGGACTGGAGGAGGTGGCAGGGCAGGGCTGGCAGAGGCATGGGGTGTGTCCACTCACAGTTTTGTCTGGACCGGGCTTCACTTCGTTTGTTAGGTCTGATCTGCTCTGAGTAAACTGGACAGAGAACCAGCAGGCACATTTACACAAAATATAAAGCAGGGCAGGTATATAGAGTGAACTTGAGCCATAAGGAAGTTCTCCGGATGTAGGGAAGGCATGGTGTCCATTACGGAGAGAACCCTCTGTGACGTTCTTTTCCTTTCCTTTCCTACTCATTGTGCTTCAGCAAGGACCAGATGAGGGTAAAACGTACTACCTTTTAAAAATTACAAAAATTACATATACAAACCATTTCCTTAAAGTGATGGGCAGACGTTAAATGTAATTTTTGTATATTTTTATAATCTTATCACAGTCCACATAATGAAACTTGGTTAGATTTCAGTGAAAATTATCTTCCAGAGAAGGGTTTTTGTTTCTTCTGTGGTACGGGGTAACTTGGCTACAATTAGGAGGGATGGTGTAGCTTTTATGCCGATGAGGTGTGCCAGCAGTGTGATAGTTTAAACATATTTAAGCAAAAACAAAAACAAGAACAAAAGGATGGATGCACAGACTTGCTGCTTAGATAACTTTAGCTTTTAGGACCCAGTTTCTTTCACTGATTAAAAAAAAAGTTACACCTGAAAAACAAAGTCCCACACAAGTGAGACAGTTTGTCTTTTCTCAGTCCTTGATGATAAAAGTACATACATAGAATATTTGAGTGAAAAAATAAGGCTTACCAAATAGATCTAATATACACTGAATGTATACCTTATAAACAGACACTGAATTTTCAATTCAGATGTTCATGAAACATTTATAAAAACTAGCAATATATTAGATTACAAAGAAATAAAGTTGTAAGTAAGACAGAGTAAACATTATGTATTTCTGGCTATGCAATGATATTATTAGTAAGTACCAACTATGAAAACAGTGTAATAAAACCCCACCCATTTTGATATTATACAAACATCTGGAAAGTAACTTTAGGATCAAAGAGGAAGTCAAGCCTGAAGTTGCAGAACATTCAGAAAATAGTAATAATGGGAAAACTCCAAATAAAAATCCACAACTTACTGCCAAACCTATACTCAGGGGAAAATAGAATTTATCATAAAACGTAGGCTGTTAAAAAGTAACAAAATAAACCTAGGAAAAGCAGGAGGAAAAAATTAATAAAGTTGTGAAAATAATTAATGAAGCTGTGTAAAGTTCAGAAAAAGGAAAAATAACAGAATGGATGTATATATAAAGGGCTATTCCTTCAAGAGAAAATTAAACATTAATCAGATAAAACCCAATAAATAAATCAATCAAGAGATGGGTAAGGGGAAGAGTGTAAGAATGCCAAAATAGAAAGAAGAACAGGAAAATAACCAGTTATAGAGAAACTTAAATATAAAAAAGTCCTTGACAGAAATCTATCCTAAAGAGATCAAATATAGGATAAAATAAAAGTATAACTAACATAAAACTGATGAAGGAGAGAGAGAGAGAGAGAGGGACAGAGGTCCAAAAGATCTACATCTTAAAAACATTATGAGGAGGTTTTCCCAAACTTAAAAGAAACATAAATTTTTATGTTATTTCAACTGTTCTAGAGCTTTCTGATTATTCTTACAACACCTATATAAAAGCTGTACCAAAACCAGGTAAAGGTAGCACACAACATAACAACTGTGGATCAGTATCACTTATAAATATTGACGACAAATGAATAGAATATTAAGAAGTAGAATCTGGCAGAACAATGAAAGAATACGTAATAAAGATAGTGATAGACTATAACTCATTGGTGAAAAAACAATTCATGTGTCCATAGAATGGAAGGAAGGATGGAAGGAGGGAGGGAGGAGGGAGGGAGTGAGGAAGGGTAGGAGGGAGGGGCCTAGGAAGAAGGAACAACTCTTCCCTATAATAAAATGCCAACCAGTAAATATAAAAAGAAATGGTAGAGTCTGAAATACCATGTTGCGGCCAGCATAGTAATATCTGATAGGCAAAAATTATTAAGGGATTCTAAAACTCCTCGGTGAGACTTAGATGCGGAAAAAGATATTATACAGTCCTGGATATCTGTCTACCTCCACAGATTACTTACTAATTTCAAAGGAGAAAAATGGTCATTTTACTCGGCAGATATGTTATCAAGCACAGATGGACCGACACCAGATGTCTGCTGCTGAGATGACTGAGGACATATCATTTCTATGAATTCCTGCCCAGAATGCATAAGCTGAACCTAATCTTTGGGACACAAGAAAAATTCAATTTAAGGGGCATTCTATAAAGCTACTGGCCTGTGTTTTTCAAGATTTCAATGTCATGAAAGAAAAATAAATCCTGAGGAACTTTTCCATATTAAAAAGTGCTAAAGAGACAAGATAACTAAATTTAATGCATGATTGGACCCTGGATCAGAAAAATAACAGCTATAAAGAACATTATGGGGAAGATTGGCAACATTTTAATATAGACAGTTAGTTAAGGTGTCAATGTTAACAATCATTTAAATTTGATCATTGTGTCCATGGTTATATAGGAGAATGTTCTCGTTTTTAGTACACACCCATTGAAGTATTTAGCAGAATAGATTAATCATATCTGCAATCTTCTACCAAATATTTCAGTAAATATAAACATATAAGAGATGGGAGAACAAAAATAGCAAGTGGTTAAGAGTAAATAAATCTGGGCGAAGAACACAGAAAAATTTATTGTACTATTCTTACAACTTTAATAAAATCTTGTGGGTTTTTAAACAACTAATTAAAAATATAAAGACTAAGTAATTATTCTGAGATGTATAAGATGGTTCATAATTAGGAATGACTGAAATAATTCACAATATATTAGTTCTAAAGAGGAGACACCGTCTGGTTGTCTCTGTAGTTTCCAAAGGAACATTTGACAAAAGTTCCACAATGATTTCTAACCTAAAAAATAAACACCTTTAGTAAAGTAGGTGGATAACTTACTGGGATCAATACATATATTCATAACCAACTTCATGTTTCATAGTGGAAGGGCAGAAGCATTCCTATTAAAGTGAGGAAAGGAACATTGTTTTACTGTTACCACTGTTTTTCCATAGTGTTCTGGAAGTATTAGACTATACAATTAGAGAGAGCACAATATATATGATATGGGCATAGTGTAGAAATGGTATGTGTCACTGAAAAACTCAAGAGAGTGAACTAAATATTTTTAGAGATGCATTTGGTAAGAATGTTAGTTATAATTAATATATTAAAACCATATTTGAGCAGAAATAATGAATTATAAACTATAATAGAAGGAAATGCACCACTGACAACAGAAATCTCCAAATCATGGAATACCCTGAACAAAATTAACAAATATTTTTTGTATCTATAGAGTAAAAGGATAAAATCTTACTGAAGGAAATAAAGGAAAAATGGAATAAACTGAGTAATATACCTGGTCCCTGGATAAAGAAGTAATTTTATTTAAAAAATATTTTTCCTGAAATGAATATATTTCAGAGCAATACCAAAATGATTCTTTTGAAAGTTTCTGATAATTATTATAAATTTATCTAAAAAATAATGAAACAAAATCTAAAAATTATGAAACTAAGGGAAAAATGGGAAGGCACAGGGCATAACAGCATTCCACTGTATTATCAGTAAGCTATTAGATGTTCAATTTGATGGCCTAGAGAATTCGGAAATAAAACTGAGGTAAATATGAGCTTCAGTGTATTATAAACATGATAGGGTTTTTTGTTTGTTTGTTTTAATTGGAGTATAATTGCTTTACAATGTTGTGTTAGTTTCTGCTGTACAATGAAGTGAATCTGCTATATGTATACATATATCCCCTCCCTCTTGGACCTCCCCCTCTACCCCCAATCCCACCCATCTAGGTCATCACAGAGCACTGAGCTCCCTGCACTATACAGCAGGTTCCCATTAGCTATCTATTTCACACATGGTAGTGTGTTTATGTCAATCCTAATCTCCCAATTTGTCCCACCCTCCCCTTCCCCCACTATGTCCAGACGTCCGTTCTCTATGTCTGCGTCTCTATTCCTGCCCTGCAAATAGGTTCATCTGTACCATTTTTCTACATGTTTTAAATCAATAAGGGGAAATAAGTTATTTGATATATGGCATTGGGAAATCTGGCTGTTTATTTATTTGTGAAAACACTAAAGTATATCTCCACCTCACTCTAATGTAAAAATGAACTCCAAATGTAGAAGCTTTATATATTTAAAAATTGAAATATGAGATTTTCCTAAAGAATACGGCTAATTAGTATTTATGATCATGTATACGTGTGTATGAGATAATCCAGTGAGAGGAAGATTGTGATAAAAGGAATGTGTGACATTCCTTTCCAGGAATGTCAGAAAAACCAGATACCATAAAAAAAGATGAATAGGGCTTCCCTGGCGGCGCAGTGGTTGAGAGTCCGCCTGCCGATGCAGGGGACACGGGTTCGTGCCCCGGTCCGGGAAGATCCCACATGCTGCGGAGCGGCTGGGCCCGTGAGCCATGGCCGCTGAGCCTGCGCGTCCGGAGCCTGTGCTCCGCAACGGGAGAGGCCACAACAGTGAGAGGCGAGAGGCCCGCCTACTGCAAAAAAAAAAAAAAAAAAAAAAGAATAAATTTACTTCCAAGAGAATAAAACTTCTCTATGTCAAAAAAACTTTACAGAAACTGAAAGAAAAACCAAAAAAGAGAAAATAGTCTGAACAAAATTGACATGTAAGTATTATTATAAAGACGAAGAGGGTTTTTAAAAAAAAACAGAATATGCAAAGGATGTACATAGATAATTCATAAAAGAATTACAAACGGCCAATAAGCATATTAGCAGATTGTTAAACTTGCTGACACACATGAAAATAGATACTTTTCTCCTATGCAATTTGCTTTTAAGATAAAAGAAAACTACTGAACATTTAAATCTTTTTGCTAGTGTTTTTTCCTTTGAGCGCAAATCCCACTTCAGGGAATTTGCCCCAGTACTGTCATCTCTGCCTTGTCTACACTATATGAATAAAGATCACACCGCATTTCCGTTTATAAGAAATGGGTTAAATAAATTACTGCATGATAACTTAATGGAATATGATCCAATCATGAAGATGATAATGTAAATAGTAATTTTGACATGGAAACATGGTGAAGGTATATTATTCAGTTACAGCACACCTAGTACAAACTCATTTATGTAAACCTGTTTATCCAATCTCTATCCATATATGTGTATACAAGAAGAGAGAAAGATGGCTGGTGGCCATTCATGAAAATGATAAGAATGGTTTCCTCTGTGCTCCAGAAAAGTGAGGTGGCTTTACCTTCCTTTTTTTACTTTATTGTATTGCTTGAAGTTTTTGTTTTTGTGTGTTAGTTCGTTTGTTTTAACAGGAATCAATTGATCTAGTAGCTAAAATGGAAGCAACCCCAGTGTCCATTAACAGGTGATAGATAAAACAAAATGTAGTCTATACATACAGTACTATTCAGCCATAAAAAGGAAGGACATTCTACCACATGGATGAACCTTGGAGACATTAGGATAAGTGAAATAAACCACCCTCAAAAAGACAAATACTGTATGATTCCGCTTCTATGAGTCACCTTATATGAGTCAAACTCACAGAGAAGGAAAGTAGAACGGCGGCTGCCAGGGGCTGCGGGAGGGGGAAGTGAATGGGGACAGAATTTCATCTTGCAAGATGAGAAGAGTTCTGGAGATGGATGGTGGTGATGGTTACACAATGATGTGATGTACCTAGTACCACTGAACTGTACGTTTAATAATGGTTAAGATGGTAAATTTACGTCATGCGTATTTTACCACAATAAAAACAAAAGGGGAATTGATCCACAAGAGTGTTCCCCACCCCCCACCCCCACAATCTATTAAATTTAGCAGGAAGATTTATCAGTTTGTGAAGTGAACTGGGAGACCGTGGAGTAGACATGAGGAACCAAATACCTCATTTGGGGGGAACCTCTTACAAAAGAAGAAACATCCAGGAAGCAGATGGCCAGGCAGGTGTTGACATTCCTCTGATTGCATCCAGAGACACCAAAGGGTGGCACAGCCAGCGATGGTAGGAGGGCAGATTTCATAGAATTGAACAGCTTTTTTTCTTTAACACATAAAATAGACCAAGGGTGCTTCACAAAATAGGAGGAGGCACCGTTGGTCCGAGTGTAGCCTTTTAGAAGTGAAAACCAACATGTATGCAATAGGATTTCATGACAATTTTTATTCATTCTCATTGCCGCCACGATTGAGGTCTATTTTGCTCACCATCCAATTTTATTTTTATTCTAATTCCACCCAAATAAATATGAATAGCAGGGCTTTCTGTGCCTCCTGGGAGCTCTGTGTGGGCGAATCTCAGTGAATGCTGTCGGCCTTAAAAATAGAAGCACCATCAAAGGAGCAGGCTTCCCCTGCCAAGGCCACGACCAGAGAAGCAAAACAAGGGGTAAGGCCACCTCAAGGGAGAGACGATGGAGAGAACTCGTCCTGCACAAAACATTCCTGAGCTGAAAGTAACACGGGTATGAAGAAGAGAAGGAACAATGTCAGGTAATGTGAATTGCCAGCCACCCCCCAAGGTCGCTTCAAAGAGGATGACTCAGAGCCACAAGTGCACCAGCCAGACCAGAGATGGAAAGCATAGCGATTCCACAGAGGACTGAACCATATAAAAACTGCCTTTGTTTCTCATCCCACAGAATTCCCTCTTCACCCATGAGGTTTATACTATTTTCACATGGCGTCCACTGAAGGAAAACAAATGTGATCCTGTCCCATCCGCTAGAAGTACCATTTTCCTAGGTCACGCCGCTTGATCCTGGCAATAACAACATACAAAATGAAATATATTTAAGGCAAAATTGATCAGGGTTAATGAAGATAATGATATATTGAGAAGATGAGTGGTTTGCTGGGGAGATAAAATAACTGTGGCTCTTAGTGTAAAAGTATATGGTGCAAAAACTATAAAACTGTAATTGTTCTGTACCAGTGATTGGTTCAGAAGCTTCTGCTTTAGGTAATCTGACCATGGCTGTGGTTCTTGTATTTGATTGTCTCTCCAGATGTTGGCGGGTGTTTGCCCTGTGACTTCACTTGCATGATGGGTCTACGGAAATTTATTGATTTTTAGTGTGTTCATCTTTTTCCTTTTGGTGAGAAAGGGAGTAACGACCTCCAAGCTCTTTACATGTTGGCGAAACTGGAAGTGGGAATTAAATTTTGAATGTTTCAAACATTTGTGACTTACTTGAATGAGAGAAAGGGAGTGAGGGAAGGAGAGAGGCAGTACCTGCTGTATCAGTCAGGACAGGCTGGGTAGCAAACAAGCCCCAAATCTCAGTGGCTGAAAACTACGAAGGTGGACATTGAACCTCCAGGATGGTGGAGTGAAGAGCATAGCAGAATTTCTCCCCCAAAAGAAATGATAAAAATGGACAATCATTGCAGGACTCTAGAAAATGACCAAGGCAAACAACAATTGAGAAGCTTTATTCAAGAAAAACAACGGAAACTTTGGTGAGAACAGTGAGAGCCTGTGGCATCTTAGCTAGGGGCTGCCGCCCCTTCCCTCCCACCTCCCTCCAGACCGTTGGTGTCCGAGGTTCTTCCAGGACAGGGTGAGGCAGGCAGTGAGGACGCAGCTTCTTTGCCAGAGGGGTTAACTTGGTTTGGAGGGGAGCAAGGAAACACTCCCTACCGACGTATTTTGTTTAAGGATCTAGGCGGCAAAGGATCAGGGAAGGTGAACATCTCAGATGGCCTGAGATGAGATTCCAGGTGGGACAGAAACAAACAGACCCGGCAGGTTTTTAACCGAGTGATCCAGGTAATAAGATGGCCATCGTGGGTCTCGATAAGATCCCACATTCCCTGAATGTCTTTCATTTGCTTTCATATCATTAAAAATCCTATAAATGAAACTCACGTTAAGTTTGCAAGAGAGCAAAGATTCAAAGCCAGGCTCGGGTGATAAAAAATAAAATTACAATATTTTCCTCAGTGTTCCATGTTATCTAAAGTAAGTTAGATGTTAAGGAATAAAGTTCTTTTGGGTTAAGAAACTATCACTTAAAGTACAGAAGCAGTAATGGCTTTTGGTAGAATTGTAGAAGGAATTTACTGAGTGTATTCCATCTCTTTTGGAAAACTAGGGTTAATACTCCTAATTTACTGTGCTTTAGAAAGGAAAAAGCTATTTATACTGTTCATTTTCTTTGCACAAATCTGTTACTTTAAGGAAACTCTTCTGTGATGGTTTTTCTAAAAATGTCCCATTCCAAGCATCCAGTTTGTCTTAGATGGGTGTGACTAATTTACATTTTTGGAGCTCCGAGGTATAGGGAATGGAGTGCATTCTGAATTTCCCATTGATTTAATTGCTTCTGGGCGTGTGCATTCCATATGTTTTAAGTTAAATACTTCTGGAGCCCTGCACTTCATTAAATGGAACCATAAGGCAGTTGGTGACCAGAATGATGATCGGAATGGGATAATTAGGAAAATAAGGGTGAGGAGATCATTGGCTTGATCATATCAAATAGCCAAAAGCCACAAGAATTTTAATTACTTTCAAAACACTGCACAGGCTTCTTAGAAAACATGAAGTGGATGTTTATTTAGTTACATCTCTTATGCAGCATTGGTTAGCCAATAAGGTTTCCTTGGGCAAAAAACAGAGCTTCACGTATTGAAAACGGCTACTTTTTTTTTTTTTATTTTATTCAAGTATAGTTGATTTACAGTGTTGTGTTAATTTCTGCTATACAGCAAAGTGATTCAGTTATACATATATATATTCTTTTTCATATTCTTTTCCATTATGGTTTATCACAGGATATTGAATATAGTTCCCTGTATTGTACAATAGGACGTTGTTTATCCATTCTATATATAATAGTTCTGGTAATCCCCAACTCCAAGTCCTTCCCTCCCCTAACCTCACCCTTGGCAACCACAAGTCTGTTCCCTACGTCTGTGAGTCTTTCTGTTTTGTAGATAAGTTCAGAAACTGGCTAATTCTAATGCAAGTGACCATTCTATTCTATCGAAATAATCTATTTCTAATGGAAAGACTGCTAAAGAGCACACTTGAATGGTAATTGAAATTGTTTTAAATTTACATTGTCTTTTGCCCTTCTTGTCACAATAAATGTGTTATGACATTTTATTACTGTTTTCATCAAAGTGACAAAAATGAACATGTTCCACTTCATCTCCATCCTTCATCTTTTTTTCTGGACTGTGTAAATACAGCAGTACTTATGTGGTACTCAATCTAGTGCTGTAGTATTGTTATTGTCACGGTAGCAGAAGCAGTACTGGTGTACAGTGGTGAGTGGTAAATAAAGAAAGCACTGTCTCTTTCCTCATCAGGCTTAAGCCTACGGAGACAATAAGCAAGTGAACATATACAGAAATAATTTCAAATTATGGAGAACTCTGAAAAAAATTCCTGTGGGTGATGGGGAGGTACCAACAGTATAAGCTTGTCAGGGAGACTCTCTGTGGACTTGGGACCTTCAGGAATGCGACCTGAAAGATGGAAATGAGCCAGTCTTGTGAGGTTTACATCTTCTCATTGGGAAGATGGGCACCGCCTTCCTTGTCGGGTGCCTTGTGTCTGATGTTACTTCATACTCTGTGTGGCTTAAATTGTGGCACGTATGGTCACTTCTCAAAACCTCAGTCTTTACTTCTGTAATAACAGGACTGTTAACTAGTAACTCGTAACTCATACATGACATGTTTGTAATTAAGGATTTAACATGATAATGTACAAAAAGGATTTGCCATACAGGATGCGTTCAATTATTGCTATAATTATTACAGTTTTCACATTAGCTGCATTCTGTCCTTTTCCTATTTAACCACATAATGTCAGAAATAGTTACATAGATTTATGAGTAAATTGGTATCATCAGAAACCATTCCCTAGTGTTTGGGCAGACCTCAGTTTGTAAGTCACCTTGTGAATTCCTGTCTCTTTACTACTTGGATTTTTTTCCCTCTAAATTCACCAATCACCCTCAATTTTTCATTTTGATTTTACTTGTGTAAAATAAACATCCACGTTGCTCCTCTGTTTTTTTTTTTTTTCTTTAAAATCAACAAACTATAAGCAAAACCAAAATCCCAACCCACAAAAAATCACCAGCAAACAGCGATGGGATTCAGACGCAGGTTTATGTAGGCCTGGCCCGAATGAATAGCTCGATGATAGATTGATGATAATCTAGTTCAACTTTCTTTTTCAGCCTCTCCCTCCCCTAAATTTATAAATTAATAGTGGCTATATAAGAGGATATTAACAGACTTTATTTCACGTATATAAAATTTATAAGGTATTTAGGTAAAGATGTTAGCGCCAAGGCAGCGCAGTTGTAATGTAAATATAAATTTTAAAAACCTGAAGAAGTTTTTTTTAAAGTCACGGGTTTTAAGTCATTTGATTATAGTGTGTGTTGGTGTAATTTTCATCATGTTCCTTATGCTTGAGTTTCACTGAGCTTTTGGATCTGTGGGTTTACAGTTTTCATGAAATCAGGAAAATTTTAAGACATTATTTTTTCAAATATTTTTTTCTGTGCCCTCTTCTAGAGGGACTGGAATGACACATGTACTAGGACACTTGAAGTTGGTCCACAGCTCACAGCTGCTTTCTTGGTTCGCAGTATTTTTTCTGTGTTTCATCGTTTTGGACAGTTGTTATTTCTATGTCTTTTTTCCATGGTGTCTAACCTACAGTTTATCCCATTCAGTGTACTTTTCATCTCAGGTATTGTATTTTTTTATCTAGGATTTCAATTGGGACTATTTTATATCATCTGTATCTCTACTTAACATTTCCTCTACCTTTTCAATGGAGGGAATATAGATATAAGAACATTTTAACGTCTTTGCCTGTTAGTTCTATCATTTACGTCATTTCTTGGTCTGTTTGCATGAATGGACTGACCTATATGGATGCATTCTACTGCTTCCTTGCATGCCTGGTAAGATTTCACCGGGATGCCAGGTATTGTGAAACTTACCTCGTGGGTGCTACTTCTTGGAATATTTTGTATTCCTAGAAGTATTCTTGAGCTTTGTTCTACATTCAATTTGATCTTTTCAAGTTTCGGTTTCAAGCTTTGTGAGCCAAATACCCTTCTGAGTATTCTCCCCGATGCCCCAGGCTTTATGAGGCTTTACTCCCTGACGGGCAGGGGGCAGGAAAAGTGAGCTTCTCCTACCCTTGAGAGTCAGGATGTGTTCCCTCTGCTCCCTCTGGGGGCTGCTTCCCTGCGTGTGGGGTTGACGGCTGATCAGTACTCAACTGAGAACCCCCCAGGGTGCTCTCTCCTGTCCTCTGCCTGTCAGGGCCTCTCTAGGTCCCAGCTCCATCCCCCCAAATCAGAGAGATCGCTGAGCGATTCTGGGTTGCTGCAGTCCCAAACTCTCTCGAGGTGGTCGGTCAGGGCAGAAGTGGGGTCACCTCATTCGTTTCTCATTTCTCAGGGATCAGGGCTCTGCTGCCTGGTGTCTGATAGATAAAAACCATTGTTTCATATACTTTATCTTGGTTTTTAGTTGTTTCAGGTAGGAGAATGAATCTGGTTCTTGGTTGAAAGTAGAAGTCCTCCAAAGAAGGAAGTTTTTAAGGCAAGTTATGTGCACTAATTTTAGAGAAAGTTCTGAGTTCTTTGCCTACTCACCCACCCTCCTGATATCCTGCAATCACAATGTATTAAATCTGACATTTCGTGTGATAAGCTTATAAAAATAAAGAAGTCAGCATTTTATTGAGTATGAATGACAGCATTTCAGTAAAGGAAAATGAAATTCCTCTTAAGGCTAAATAAAGGCATTTTTAAGTTCTCTCAGCTCTCTGTTAACATTAGAAAAAAGGTTATAAGAACAAAAAATATCCTAGATTAATTGTGGGCAACTGGTTCATTTTAATGGCAGAGTACTCAGTATTTCCTTATTTGGGGAATTGCTTTTAATATTTATGCATAATAATATACAAGCAATGAATTAATTTTTCTTGGTGTTGTTTAGAGATCTCCTAATAAAAATGTACACATATGCCTGGAATGACTCTTTAAAAAAAAAAGGGTTTTACTGAGATGGTAAAATGGGTAGACTGCTAAAAATAGAAGAACAAGTTTATTAGAACTACAATTATTATTTCTCAAATAGATAAAATCTGTCAGGGACAATGGTTAAGTTTCTTCAATTTTGTCTGGCAGCTAGTAGGAGAAGACTTTTGAACCCTGACCTTCCCCAAATTTCCAAACGTTGAGTATAGGGAAAATTTAATTTTTAGCCAAATACTATGTCCACATAGCACATTTCAATTGAACAAAAGTAGTGTTGTACAATTAATATGCTTATATTTTTTTGTTTCCTACATAAAGCTCTTCCATTTCAAACAGTTTAAACAATTTGTGATGCTAGACCCAGTCTCAAGCAGGCTAGGGCCTGTTTCAATGCTGTTCATTATCAATATTTTCACAGCTTGAAATATTTTGAAGAGCTTTAAATATGTACAAGTACATTAATTTTTAGTGATTTGCTTCTGTATATTGGCTTCTGGTTCTGAGTGAACCAAGAGATTGTTTATTTTATAACTTCGAAGTAAAGAATGTACCCTTTAGCAATTCGGGGTCATACTTTAAAATAAAGAAATAGTTTTCTACTTTTATTTTGTGGAAATTTGCTTCGGAGTATTCCAAAACTCCTTTCCATAAATTCTATTCACTGGCTACTAAACGGAGCAATACCAAAGAAATTTGTCATATGTTCCGATCTGTGATAATTTCTTACAAAATTTATTACTGTTTGTTATTTTTTGGGGGGAGGGGCAGGTTCGATGGAAAATAGAACATACCTTCCATTTTCAGCATGAAAAGAGCAGGAAGGCTCCACATACACCACACGTGGAGAAGGGTAAGGTCTATTGTTTAGTGTGGAGTCATGGAGGGCATTTCAGGGTGCAGTCGCTTGATGTCCACCCTTCTGTTTCCTTAGCAGGCTCAGCACGTGCCCACTGGGTGTTCTGGGATTTGACCTTTGCTGTCGGTCTGGTGGCTGGGACAAGGTGGGGCCTGATCCTGAGTGGGGGGCAAGCCTTGTCTCAGAAGGAAACTGCCTCATCCGCGGCCCCTGTATGATCCTCATACGGGGGGGGGGGGGGCGGGGCAATCTTTCAGTAAGGAGAAGTGGGTCACTTCTGCAGGCCTAAGGGTTCAAGAGAATCCGTAGCTCAAAATTCCTGACTGCATCCACCAGACCCTTCCCACTGCAGGTCTCAGTGCCCTTCTTCACTCCTGGAGCTCGGCTACCACAACAGGGACCTGCCGGGCTGAGAACTCACCATCGGAAGCTCTGCTATTCCTACGATGAAGCCTTGGCCTTGGTGCTTCCCTGTCTGTCCTTTGGCTTCAGGAGATGAGGGTTTCATTACGTACCACCAAGGGGTCCCCTGCCATTTTCTGGTTTCTCTCCTCAATGCTGTCTCCCTCCCCATCACTAGGAACACCTTTGCCTTTAAACAGGGCAGTAGTTCTGGAAGCTCCCCTCCAACAGCAAAGTCCCAGCAGTAATGAGAGTTGGCAGATCCTACCTTTGGCTGCAGCTTGAAAGTGCTTGACCAGTTCTGCTCTGAGAAACTGACTCCCCGTACATTGTACTGATCTGTTACCAAAGGCCCGGCCCCAGCTGACAATCCTTCTCGACAAGACAAATGCTGGTTGTTTCCCTGAATTCCTGTTTTTCTAGGCTTTCTGGTAAATGACTGGACCCATTCACGGCAGTAAGTTGAAAAGCTTTTCGGGTTGAGATGTGTTACATTTAAGTCTTATCAGCAAAACGCCCTCCGCTGCTCGGGCCACTCCTTGTTGGGTTAGGAATAGATCTTTCTTTGCTACTTGTCATTTTTGTCGTGGCCACAGACCACTTACTCTTCCAGGGTTCAGGCTTCAGGAGGAACCCTAGCAGCTGAATCAGGACTGCAACAACACTGGTTTTAAATTCAGATGTTGATTTCGCTGTGCAGAGAAGACAAACGTCTCCACTCAGAAAGGTGCTCAGCAGGTGAAGCCGGAATTGGGTCTAAGAGCACCAGACACGGCACCTGGTCCCACCTGACGCCCCCCTCCACTGTAACCTGTCCTGCGTGGACGCTATGGGGTCAATGAAAGGGCCATTAGCCTCCTTCCGAAGCATCGGAGGCTCGGCCCTGCTCGGCCCCTCCTCCCACCACTACCCGTGATTCTACTTGTAGTGCGAAACATGGACTCCATTCATTGCCCACCTTATCATACGTGTTCCACAAAGTTAAACCTCATCTCTAGCGAGGCTGCAGAACATTGCTTTGCTCTGAATCAATCAGATCTTTGAAATCTTTGCGATTCTGGGAGAAACTGGATTTCCCACATGAGTCAGCCAATCACTCTGAAACTGACAAAGGAGAAATTTGGGTTTTCGGACCGCACAGCTCGGGCCCGCCCCCTGGCCACCCTCGCCAGTGTCCCCCTGTCCCCACAGTTGCATCAAGTTATAAAAGCTGTCTGGCAGCCTAAAGGCATCACCGGCTGTTTGATTCTTGCCCCGTGAACGTAACTGCCTGACGTGAACCGTGAAAAATGTGTCTTGAGTTTAGAAAACCTTCCTATGAGAAACATTCCTGGCTTCCCGAAGAAGCAGTCAGCAGTTCTTTAGAATTTAATATCGTAGTCGACAAGATTAATTTATACCGTTATACCATAATGAACGTGTACCTGGCTAACTGTGATACACTCCTCCGGAAAAAATAATACAGTCAATATAAAATATTGGTACCATCTGATATTTGACAGACTGTCAACACGGTACCAAATATTTTTTTTTAATTATGTACTTGCATCTGTGGCTCTCAGGGCAAAGGGTTTGAAAGACTCATCTTTAAAGTATGGTATTTTCCTCTCCCTTCACATTTCTCCACTGGGAAAGAACTGGAAAACTGGGAGCGATTCAGGACTCTGAGGTCACATAGTTTTAAGTGGAGCCTGGCGACCGCCATGGCTCCGATGACCTCCTGCTCTGAGAGACAGACCATCTCCTCGGGACGGGCCAGGGGCTGGCACACAGGAGGATGTTTGCCTCTGTTTCAGATAGTTGTTGAAATCTTCTTACTCTCTTTGCTCATGACACGGCAGGCAAAACCAAACAATCCCTAAATCATCCACTTAAAATAACTGGAAAAAAAAATGTTAGACTGAATAAGAGGTTTTATTTTCCCCCTTGTCTGAGATTTAAAAAATGAGAGATGTCGTGTTATGCTTTCATCTTAATTATTATCTCAAAGAAGTCTAAGAACATGAGCCTAGTAGAGGTCTTTGGGATTCTGCTTTAGTGACTAACTTAGAGAATGACTTGAGGGCTTCCCTCGTGGCACAGTGGTTAAGAATCCGCCTGCCAATGCAGGGGACACGGGTTCGAGCCCTGGTCCGGGAAGATCCCACATGCCGCGGAGCAACTAAGCCCGTGAGCCACAACTGCCGAAGCCCGCGCACCTAGAGCCCGTGCCCCGCAACAAGAGAAGCCATAGCAATGAGAAACCCATGCACCACAACGAAGAGTAGCCCCGGCTCACCGCAACTAGAGGAAGCCCGTGCACAGCAACGGAGACCCAATGCAGCCATAAATAAATAAATAAATTTATTTTTTTAAAAAAGAAAGAATGATTTGAAATGAATTTTTATATACAACTAACAATAATATTAATTGTTACTGTGTTCTGCACATATGATATTATACCATGAAATACAGAATGTTATATCACATATATAATATGTAATGAAGCTACTATTATTATCTCCACTTTGCAAATGAAAGAGAGGTTAGGTAACTAACCTAAGTGCTCCAAGGGCACAGGCAAGCTATTTGTTGAGCTGGAACTTGAACCAAGATCTGCCTGACCCTAAAGCTACACTTACAGTGTCTCTCTTAAAGGCTGCTTGATACTCCAGCTCCAGGAAAACGGAACGAGAGAACCTAGCTTTTAAAAATCAACACGTGTGGTTCAAATCCTTCCTCTGCCCCTAATGAGCTGGGTGTTCTTAGCAAACCTCACCTTCTTTATCATGAAGACTCAATGAAATAACCTCTAGACAGCACTCAGCACAGTGCTAGAGTAAGATTAACTTGTTAACTGCTAACTTCTTTCCATGAAAATGTATGAGATTTTCTTAGGACAAGTGTGAACATCACAGCTAGGGAGATGGGCTAAATCTTCACTGCCCAATACGGTAGCCCCTAAACGATATGGCTATTTAAATTTACATTAGATTTAAAGTTAAATACAATCTTTTTAAAAAACAAATACCTCATATCATGGAAAGACCTCTAAACACCAATGGGGGTATAAGAATGAGCACGACCTTATAAGATAAGGCCAGGATGGAAATACTCCTGGGGGTGCTCAGGGGCCCTGGGGGTGGGGGTGGGAGACGGAAGGCAGAGGGGTCCATGTAAGTCACTCTGTCTAGTGTCTGGAGTGGGGAGGCCCGCAGGGTTTCCTGGGCTTTTCCCAGGCGCATGGCAAGGAACGTGAAATTACCCCAAAGGAGGCTCCTGATTGTAAGCCAGGATGCGAACACCCTGTCCTGAGAAACAAGGTTGTTAGGAGAACCATGATGTGGGCAAAAGAGATTGATGACCCCTCGGAACCTCTAGACTCTCCTCTGTCCAAAGCTCCACAGAGGTGCAGGTGGGTAAACGTTTGACAGACAGGCAGAGACCTTCAGGGCTGCCTTGGGGGAAACGGACGTGAGAGGCAGCGTGAGATGCTAGGACAGGGTCCAGCGGTGCCAGGTACCACCTGGCTGAACTCGAGCAAGTGCTTCACCTCTCTGCCCCCCAACCCTCACCTTTAAAAGGCAGTGTTTCTCCATGACGTAGGTGTGGAAGTGACGATGTGATTACCTGGCCCATAGGGGCACTACATTGATTATTGTAAAATCTCCTATGTAGTTATGGCTACTTACACCCCAAAGCTGCACCAGCTGTTGCACAGAACATAAAGAAGTGTAAGAACTTTTCCAGGCCCTTTGGAAGCCTGCCCTTTTCCAGGGGAAGAAAGACGTGCCACTGACCTCTCTGGGCTGGCTGTGTAATTTATAGTCCAAAGTGTAACGTATAGTCTGCAAGTGGAAATGCACAAGGGTGTTTAATTGTGCTGCTATAACAGGTGTCACCAGGACCGTCCTGGCAGCTGTGTGTGTGGTCACCCTGCATCACATCCAAAAATCCCTGCTCTCCCTGGACAAGGTGGGGCCTCCTGCCCGGCTTCTGTGGCCTTCAGTTCTCCCATCAGAGCCCTTGCCACGTTGCGTGGAACTGTTTACTATGCTCCCGCATATCGAATCCCAAATAAACACCTGCTCATGTTGTCAGGTAAGAGGCAACGTCAGGATCAGGAACTGTGTTCATCTACTTAGCCCTTCTTCCCGGTGCTGGGCGTGTATTTGGGCTCAATAATCAGTTGTTGAATAATTATAACTTTAGAGGTGAGTGGTATCTACAGGTATCAGTAATTAGGCCCCAGTTTTCTGTCTCATCGGACCATTTGAATGTGTGTGTTCATATGTGTAAAGTAGAATATTTAATACCCACGTGTGTGTAGGGTAAAGTCCCCAAATGCATCGATTCTTCCACTGTCCAATATGGCAGCTACCAGCCACAGGTGGCTACTTAAATATAACTTAATAAAAATGAAGTAATATTAAGGATTCAGTACCTCATTTGCACTAGTCACACTTCCGCTGCTCAATGGCCGTGTGCAGCTCCTGGTGACCACACGGGGCAGCAGAGATGTGGGACATTCCCATCACTACAGCCAGTTCTTTGAACAGTGCTGGTCTATGTGTACGTGCCCGTGGCAAAAGAACTCTGAAAAGTCAATAATTATGAAAGTTCCTCAAAATAAGAGGCTACACCCCTACTGAATATCATAGGAAATGTTTTCTTGGAAAAAATTTATAAAGGTTAAATGATAGAGGGAAGGAAATTTTTTGCCGAAAACCCCTAACTATTCTAAAATCTCTAATTACATCTTTCCTTTTAGACCCATATTATTGGCATTAGTTTTGTGCATCTCATACAAATTCCTTAATTTTATTCTTTTCCTTCGCACTGCCCTTTTGTTTGAAACCTAAAATTGGCTTCTAATGAGCACATCTAATGATTTCCATTTTCATTTCAATAATATAAAATTGTAAGCCTTGTGCTCTGTATCTGTAGTATCATTCTTTGTATTACAATCATTTTCATTTTGCTAAATGAATAATGGAAAATTCAGTAAAACATTAAAGGTATGGTACAAATGCAGCTTTAACAGAGAAAGGTAATGACAGGCAGAACTGAACAAGGCTATCCTCCAGTTTGAAAAGTTGGCTCTTGGGAGGACAAAGTCTGAATGGCATCTGAGTTCTGGGTCACTGGTGTCTGGAAATAAACTGAATCCCTGACGTGGGTCAGTGGTCACTAGTTATGCTGACGAGATGAACTGGAGATTCTGGGTCTTCCCTCCCACATCCACTCTCCCCATGCTCCCCTGCCCTGAGCCCGGGGCTGATTTCTAGGACGGGCTCAGCCATGTCTGGTGCATTGGTTTCCCCTGGTTAGTGGATAGGAGATGTGGGAAGGTAGTGGGGCCAGTGGTGCGTCAGTCCTCTCAGCCTGGGCAGAGGCAATGCAGGTCTGGGGCTGGTGGTTTTGGCTTGACCCCTGCTTCTCCGTCATCCCCCGCTGTTGTTTTGACCCTGATAGCACTTTGGTAAGCACTCTTTCACTAAACTCTTTTTTTTTAAAACACCTTTATTGGAGTATAATTGCTTTACAATGGTGTATTAGTTTCTGCTTTATAACAAAGTGAATCAGTTATACATATACATATGTTCCTATATCTCTTCCCTCTTGCATCTCCCTCCCTCCCACCCTTCTTATCCCACCCCTCTAGGTGGTCACAAAGCACCGAGCTGATCTCCCTGTGCTATGTGGCTGCTTCCCACTAGCTATCTATTTTACGTTTGGTAGTGTATATATGTCCATACCACTTTCTCACTTTGTCACAGCTTACCCTTCCCCCTCCCCATATCCTCAAGTCCATTCTCTAGTAGGTCTGTGTTTTTATTCCTGTCTTGCCCCTAGGTTCTTCATGACCATTTTTTTTTCTTAGATTCCATATATATGTGTTAGCATATGGTATTTTTTTTTCTCATTCTGACTTACTTCACTCTGTATGACAGACTCTAGGTCCATCTACCTCACTACATATAACTCAATTTCATTTCTTTTTATGGCTGAGTAATATTCCATTGTATATATGTGCCACATCTTCTTTATCCATTCATCTGATGATGGACACTTAGGTTGCTTCCATGTCCTGGCTATTGTAAATAGAGCTGCAATGAACATTTTGGTACATGACTCTTTGAATTATAGTTTTCTCAGGGTATATGCCCAGTAGTGGGATTGCTGGGTTGTATGGTAGTTCTATTTTTAGTTTTTTAAGGAACCTCCATACTGTTCTCCATAGCTGGTGTATCAATTTACATTCCCACCAACAGTGCAAGAGGGTTCCCTTTTCTCCACACCCTCTCCAGCATTTATTGTTTCTAGATTTTTTGATGATGGCCATTCTCACTGGTGTGAGATGATATCTCATTGTAGTTTTGATTTGCACTTCTCTAATGATTAATGACGTTGAGCATTCCTTCATCTGTTTGTTGGCAATCTGTATATCTTCTTTGGAGAAATGTCTATTTAGGTCTTCTGCCCGTTTTTGGATTGGGTTGTTTTTTGATATTGAGCTGCATGAGCTGCTTGTGTATTTTGGAGATTAATCCTTTGTCAGTTGCTTCATTTGCAAATATTTTCTCCCATTCTGAGGGTTGTCTTTTCATCTGGTTTATGGTTTCCTTTGCTGTGAAAAAGCTTTTAAGTTTCATTAGGTCCCATTTGTTTATTTTTGTTTTTATTTCCATTTCCCTAGGAGGTGGGTCAAAAAGGATCTTGCTGTGATTTATGTCATAGAGTGTTCTGCCTATGTTTTCCTCTAAAAGTTTGATAGTGTCTGGCCTTACATTTAGGTCTTTAATCCATTTTGAGTTTATTTTTGTGTATGCTGTTAGGGAGTGTTCTAATTTCATACTTTTACAAGTACCTGTCCAGTTTTCCAACACCACTTACCAAAGAGGCTGTCTTTTCTCCACTGTATATTCTTGCCTCCTTTATCAAAGATAAGGTGACCATATGTGCGTGGGTTTATCTCTAGGCTTTCTATCCTATTCCATTGATCTATATTTCTGTTTTTGTGCCAGTACCATACTGTCTTGATTACTGTAGCTTTGTAGTATAGTCTGAAGTCAGGGAGCCTGATTCCTCCAGCTCCTTTTTTCTTTCTCAAGATTGCTTTGGCTATTTGGGGTCTTTTGTGTTTCCATACAAATTGTGAAATTTTTTGTTCTAGTTCTGTGAAAAATGCCAGTGGTAGTTTGATAGGGATTGCATTGAATCTGTAGATTGATTTGGGTAGTAGAGTCATTTTCACAATGTTGATATCTCCCCATCTATTTGTATCATCTTTAATTTCTTTCCTCAGTGTCTTATAATTTTCTGCATACAGGTCTTTTGTCTCCTTAGGTAGGTTTATTCCTAGATATTTTATTCTTTTTGTTGCAATGGTAAATGGGAGTGTTTTCTTAATTTCACTTTCAAATTTTTCATCATTAGTGTATAAGAATGCTAGAGATTTCTGTGCATTAATTTTGTATCCTGCTACTTTACCAAATTCATTGATTAGCTCTAGTAGTTTTCTGGTAGCATCTTTAGGCTTCTCTGTGTATAGTATCATGTCATCTGCAAACAGTGACAACTTTACTTCTTCTTTTCCGATTTGGATTCTTTTTATTTCTTTTTCTTCTCTGATAGCTGTGGCTAAAACTTACAAAACTATGTTGAATAATAGTGGTGAGAGTGGGCAACCTTGTCTTGTTCCTGATCTTAGTGAAGATGGTTTCAGTTTTTCACCATTGAGGACAATGTTGGCTGTGGGTTTTTCATATATGGCCTTTATTATGTTGAGGAAAGTTCCCTCTATGCCTACTTTCTAGAGGGTTTTTATCATAAATGCATGTTGAATTTTGTGAAAAGCTTTCTCTGCATCTATTGAGATGATCATATGGTTTTCCTCCTTCAATTTGTTAATATGGTGTATCACATTGATTGATTTGCGTATATTGAAGAATCCTTGCATTCCTAGGATAAACCCCACTTGATCATGGTGTATGATCCTTTTAATGTGCTGTTGGATTCTGTTTGCTAGTGTTTTGTTGAGGATTTTTGTGTCTATGTTCATCAGTGATATTGGCCTGTAGTTTTCTTTCTTTGTGACATCTTTGTCTGGTTTTGGTATCAGGGTGTTGGTGACCTCATAGAATGAGTTTGGGAGTGTTCCTCCCTCTGCTATATTTTGGAAGAGTTTGAGAAGGATAGATGTTAGCTCTTCTCTAAATGTTTGATAGAATTTGCCTGTGAAGCCATCTGATCCTCGGCTTTTGTTTGTTGGAAGATTTTTAGTCACAGTTTCAATTTCAGTGCTTGTGATTGAGCTGTTCATATTTTCTATTTCTTCCTGGTTCAGTCTCGGAAAGTTGTGCATTTCTAAGAATTTGTCCATTTCTTCCAGGTTGTCCATTTTATTGGCATAGAGTTGCTTGTAGTAATCTCTCATGATCCTTTGTATTTCTGCAGTGTCAGTTGTTACTTCTCCTTTTTCATTTCTAATTCTATTGATTTGAGTCTTCTCCCTTTTTTTTCTTGATGAGTCTGGATAATGGTTTATCAATTTTGTTTATCTTCTCAAAGAACCAGCTTTTAGTTTTATTGATCGTTGCAATTGTTTCCTTCATTTCTTTTTCATTTATTTCTGATCTGATCTTTATGATTTCTTTCCTTCTGCTAACTTTGGGGTTTTTTTGTTCTTCTTTCTCTAATTGCTTTAGGTGCAAGGTTAGGTTGTTTATTTGAGATGTTTCTTGTTTCTTAAGGTAGGATTGTAATGCTATAAACTTCCCTCTTGGAACTGCTTTTGCTGCATTCCATAGGTTTTGGGTGGTCGTGTTTTCATTGTCATTTGTTTCTAGGTATTTTTTAATTTCCTCTTTGATTTCTTCAGTGATCTCTTGGTTATTAAGTAGTGTATTGTTTAGCCTCCATGTGTTTGTATTTTTTACAGATATTTTCCTGTAATGGATATCTAGTCTCATAGCATTGTGGCTGGAAAAGATACTTGATACGATTTGAATTTTCTTAAATTTACCAAGGCTTGATTTGTGACCCAAGATATGATCTATCCTGGAGAATGTTCCATGAGCACTTGAGAAGAAAGTGTATTCTGTTGTTTTGGGATGGAATGTCCTATAAATATCAATTAAGTCCATCTTATTTAATGTATCATTTAAAGCTTGTGTTTCCTTATTTATTTTCATTTTGGATGATCTCTCCATTGGTGAAAGTGGGGTGTTAAAGTCCCCTACTATGAATGTGTTACTGTCGATTTCCCCCTTTATGGCTGTTAGTATTTGCCTTATATATTGAGGTGCTCCTATTTTGGGCACATAAATATTTGCAATTGTTATATCTTCTTCTTGGATCTATCCCTTGATCACTATGTAGTGTCCTTCTTTGTTTCTTGTAATAGTCTTTATTTTAAAGTCCATTTTGTCTGATATGAGAATTGCTACTCCAGCTTTCTTTTGATTTCCATTTGCATGGAATATCTTTTTCCATCCCCTCACTTTCAGTCTGTATGTGTCCCTAGGTCTGAAGTGGGTCGCTTGTAGACAGCATATATATGGGTCTTGTTTTTGTATCCATTCAGCCAGTCTATGTCTTTTGGTTGGAGCATTTAATCCACTTACATTTAAGGTAATTATCGATATGTATGTTCCTATTCCCATTTTCTTAATTGTTTTGGGTTTGCTATTGTAGGTCTTTTCCTTCTCTTGTGTTTCCTGCCTAGAGAAGTTCCTTTAGCATTTGTTGTAAAGGTAGTTTGGTGGTGCTGAATTCTCTTAGCTTTTTCTTGTCTGTAAAGGTTTTAATTTCTCCATCAAATCTGAATGAGATCCTTGCTGGGTAGAGTAATCTTGGTTGTAGGTTTTTCTCCTTCATCACTTTAAATAAGTCCTGCCACTCCCTTCTGGCTTGCAGAGTTTCTGCTGAAAGATCAGCTGTTAACCTTATGGGGATTCCCTTGTGTGTTACTTGTTGTTTTTCCCTTGCTGCTTTTAATATTTTTTCTTTGTATTTAATTTTTGATAGTTTGATTAATATGTGTCTTGGCGTGTTTCTCCTTGGATTTGTCCTGTATGGGACTCTCTGTGCTTCCTGGACTTGATTAATTATTTCCTTTCCCGTATTAGGGAAGTTTTCAACTATAATCTCTTCAAATATTTTCTCAGCCCCTTTCTTTTTCTCTTCTTCTTCTGGGATCCCTATAATTCGAATGTTGGTGCGTTTAATGTTGTCCCAGAGGTCTCTGAGACTGTCCTCAATTCTTTTCATTCTTTTTTCTTTATTCTGCTTTGCAATAGTTATTTCCACTATTTTATCTTCCAGGTCACTTATCCGTTCTTCTGTCTTAGTTATTCTGCTATTGATCCCTTCTAGAGAATTTTTAATTTCATTTATTGTGTTGTTCATCACTGTTTGTTTGCTCTTTAGTTCTTCTAGGTCCTTGTTAAACGTTTCTTGTATTTATTCTATTTCCAAGATTTTGGATCATCTTTACTATCATTATTCTGAATTCTTTTTCAGGTAGACTGCCTATTTCCTCTTCATTTGTTAGGTCTGGTGGGGTTTTGCCTTGCTCCTTCATCTGCTATGTGTTTTTCTGTCTTCTCATTTGCTTAACTTACTGTGTTTGGGGTCTCCTTTTTGCAGGCTGCAGGTTCGTAGTTCCCGTTGTTTTTGGTGTCTGTCCCCAGTGGCTAAGGTTGGTTCAGTGGGTTGTGTAGGCTTCCTGGTGGAGGGGACTAGTGCCTGTGTTCTGGTGGATGAGGCTGGATCTTGTCTTTCTGGTGGGCCGGTCCACGTCTGGTGGTGTGTTTTGGGGCATCTGTGGCCTTGTTATGATTTTAGGCAGCCTCTGTGCTAATGGATGGGGTTGTGTTCCTGTCTTGCTAGTTGTTTGGCACAGGGTATCCAGCACTGTAACTTGCTGGTCGTTGAGTGAAGCTGGGTCTTGGCATTGGGATGGAGATCTCTGGGAGATTTTCGCCATTTGATATTACATGGAGCTGGGAGATCTCTTGTGGACCAGTGTCCTGACTTGGCTCTCCCACCTCAGAGGCACAGCCCTGATGCCTGGCTGGAGCACCAAGAGCCTTTCATCCACACGGCCAGGTATGTGGGGAGTTGCTTGCCTTTTGGGAGGTCTGAGGTCTTCAGCCAGCCTTCAGTAGGTGTTCTGTAGGAGCTGTTCCACATGTAGATGTATTTCTGATGTATTTGTGGGGAGGAAGGTGATCTCCACGTCTTACTCTTCTTGAAGCTCCTCCCTCACTAAACTCTTCAATCACCCACTTTAACTGGTCCTAATGAGACAGGCCGGGACCTGGGACCTGGGACCTGGGACCCTTTGCTGCAGTGCTTGCACCTGGACACACATCTCCTTGGGCAACAAAATACAAAGAGACTTTAAAGGACTAAAAATAACTGTGTGCATGTGCAGTTGGGGCAAATTAGGGACAACAAGATACAAAAAGACTAAAAAACCCCAATTGCCACTTCTGAAGAGCAGGGGGCAAAAGCAGGGTACCGCATACGCCCCCTGCACACAATACCACCAAAGGGGTGGGCAGACTGCCTAAGCCACCCCTCCGGCCCCACCCCTGGACCTGCCCTAACCCTCACCCCATATAAGGAAACAGCTCACCCCCCACCTCAGGGAGCAAACGAGCAAGGGAAACTGTTACTTGTTTTCACTTCCCCCTGCTGCAGCAGGGGCCCTAATAATGCCTGGCCTGAATTTCTTGTCTGGCCTCTGATCAATTTCTATTGATTAAGGAGGCCAAGAGGGACTTCCCTGGTGGTGCAGTGGTTAAGAATCTGCCTGCCCATGCAGGGGACATGATTTCGAGCCCTGGTCCAGGAAGATCCCACATGCTGTGGAGCAACTAAGCCTGTGTGCCACAACTACTGAACCTGCACTCTAGATCCTGCGATCCACAACTACTGAGCACTTGTGCCGCAACTACTGAAGCCCGCGCGCCTAGAGCCCGTGCTCCACAACAAGAGAAGCCACCGCAATGAGAGACCACGCACCGCAATGAAGAGTAGCTTCCGCTCATCACAACTAGAGAAAGTCCACACACAGCAATGAAGACCCAGTGCAGCCCAAAAAAATGAATAAATAAAATAAATTAAAAAAAAAAAAAAAGGAGGCCAAGAACCCTGGTTGATATCACTAAGAAGCAAAGGCTCCATGAATCTAAGGATTTGAGGCTGGAACCCCAAGACCAGCAAGGAGGCTCGCTGCATCCACTTTGTGCCGTGTGTTCATTGCAGTGACACCCAGGCCTTTGCCTTGGGTCCTGGTTTTCCTCTGCATTTTCTCCATGACCTTAACGCTATTTACATGCTAATGACTCCTACATTTACATCTCTTGACCAAATTTCTACAGCATTCTAAATTTGTGTAACCCACTGTGTACTTGACCGCTCTTTTTGAGTTTTCTAAAGGTAATTCAAGCTGAAGATGGCCGAAACAGAATTATCCTTTTCCTCCATCTATCCTGCTCCCTGTCCTGTTCCCTCCCCATCTTCCTACTTTGGACTTCAGGAAGTTACACAAATGCTTAAGCTATAAACCTAGGTATTTATTCCTTATGGTTGTTTTCATTCTAGAACCCTCTTTATTTATTTATTTATTTTTTGCGGTACGTGGGCCTCTCACCGTCGTGGCCTCTCCCGTTGCGGAGCACAAGCTCTGGACGCGCAGGCTCAGTGGCCATGGCTCACGGGCCCAGCCGCTCCGTGGCATGTGGGATCTTCCCAGACCGGGTCACGAACCCGTATCCCATGCATCGGCAGGCGGACTCTCAACCACTGCGCCACCAGGGAAGCCCTAGAACCCTCTTTATCTACTGTCCTGAAACTTAGTAAAAAAAAAAAAATCCTTGAGGAATTGCTATGGTAATAACAAAGAGTCAGAATCTGGCAATGCAGTGGTATAAGACATTAGATCATCAAGTGACTTTTCTTAGATTGTGGATTATCTATAAGCCTGATCTTACCACGTTCGTATCAACTAACAAACCAAAGCTTCCTTATATTTTTAGTACGTTTGGTGGCTATTTAAGTTAAAAATTCTTTCATGTAGGCCCTCAGATGAAAGTAACCTGTTAATCCTTTCTTTCCAAAGGCCTCCTGAAGCCAGTGGTTTGAAGGGGAAATATTCCTTCAGCAGCCACATCCTGTCCCCAGGTTCTCTCTTCTGCTGAAGCCACATGCTTGTATTTATTCTTTGATTCTGAATCACTACTGTGTTTAAATTCCTTCTCTGTGCCTGGGGTTGTACATAAAGTATTTTAGATGAGATTTGATTTCCACAACGGGTACCACCAAGGAAAAATGTTTTAGTTTATTTTGGTTGTGCAATTTTGATATCTGTATATATGTATTTATTTCTAGGAGCTGATAGAATTTGCTTTTCGACACTTGGTGTTTGGAGCCAGAGGGCACAGACTCCTTTCAGACTGTGTCAATACTCAGATGCCAGAAAAGGACACAGATGTAGCTGGCTCCTGGATTTATTTTAGGAAGGGAGATTTACTGCAGTTAATGACACATGGAAACAGCATCAGTCTTAGGTGAAGGCAGAGCAGCTGGTCACCAGGTGGATAGAGGGTCACCAGGAATGCTTGCTCTTCTTAAAAATGAAATCTTCTTTCTGCTCGATGATGTTGGGGATGCCACGGTTGGAGCTGTAGTCTTCTAACACAAGGGCCCTTGCCTCTGTTAAAATACAAATCCCCAAGGAAGCTACTGGCTAGGCCTTAGTCTCAACTTATCAGCTCACTTCCCAAAGCAGGTTTTGAAGAGGGAATGGAAGGAGCAGAAGAACACGAGGGAAGTAAGTTTCCATGGGAGTGAGAAGAGGATGGAAAATGCAACAAGTGGACTAGGGAGGGTGCCAATGTGATGTGACAGATTTTATATTTTCTTGGCATTGTTCATTTTTATATGTTTGCCTTTTTCTTATTTATTTTTAGAAACTTTTTATAAACATTAACCTTTTCTTCTTTAAATGTTAAGCTCCCAGTGTCTTATTTGCCTTTTAATTTCTTAAGTGTTATCTTTAAAAAGCCTTTAAATTTTATCATGTTCAAATCTTACCTTCTTTAAGGTTTTCAGGTGTCTTAGCTCACTTAGGAAAGGCCTGTCTTTTGAATGACTTCATTATTCATAGAGGACAACAACAAAGACATTCTTTTAAATGAAGATTAAAAAGTGTGAGTTCATATGGTACTGGCACAAAAACAGAAATATAGATCAATGGAATAGGATGGAAAGCCCAGAGATAAACCCATGCACATATGGTCACCTTATCTTTGATAAAGGAGGCAAGAATATACAATGGAGAAAAGACAGCCTCTTCAATAAGTGGTGCTGGGAAAACTGGACAGCTACATGTAAAAGAATGAAATTAGAACACTCCGTAACACCATACACAAAAATAAACTCAAAATGGATTAAAGACCTAAATGTAAGGCTAGACACTATAAAACTCTTAGAGGAAAACATAGGCACAACACCCTTTGACATAAATCACAGCAAGATCCTTTTTGACCCACCTCCTAGTGGAATGGAAATAAAAATAAACAAATGGGACCTAATGAAACTTTGGAGCTTTTGCACAGCAAAGGAAACCATAAACCAGATGAAAAGACAACCCTCAGAATGGGAGAAAATATTTGCAAATGAAGCAACTGACAAAGGATTAATCTCCAAAATACACAAGCAGCTCATGCAGCTCAATATCAAAAAACAACCCGATCCAAAAATGGGCAGAAGACCTAAATAGACGTTTCTCCAAAGAAGATATACAGATGGCCAACAAACACATGAAAGTATGCTCAACATCATTAATCATTAGAGAAGTGCAAATCAAAACTACAATGAGGTAGCACCTCACACCAGTCAGAATGGCCATCATCAAAAAATCTACAAACAATAAATGCTGGAGAGGGTGTGGAAAAAAGGAACCCTTTTGCACTGTTGGTGGGAATGTAAATTGATACAGCCACTATGGAGAACAGTATGGAGGTTCCTTAAAAAACTAAAAATAGAACTACCATATGACCCATCAATACCACTACTGGGCATATACACTGAGAAACCATAATTCAAAGAGTCATGTACCACAATGGTCATTGCAGCACTATTTACAATAGCCAGGACATGGAAGCAACCTAAGTGTCTATCGACAGATGAATGGATAAAGAAGATATGGCACATGTATACAATGGAATATTACCCAGCCATAAAAAGAAACAAAATTGAGTTATTTGTAGTGAGGTGGATGGACCTAGAGTCTGTCATACAGAGTGAAGTAAGTCAGAAAGAGAAAAACAAATACCATATGCTAACACATATATATGGAATCTAAGAAAAGAAAATGGTCATGAAGAACCTAGGGGCAAGACGGGAATAAAAACACAGACCTACTAGAGAATGGACTTGAGGACACAGGGATGGGGAAGTGTAAGCTGGGACGAAGTGAGAGAGTAGCATTGACATATATACACTACCAAACGTAAAACAGATAGCTAGTGGGAAGCAGCTGCATCCCACAGGGACATCAGCTGGGTGCTGTGTGACCACCTAGAGGGGTGGGGTAGGGAGGGTGGGAGGCAGATGCAAGAGGGAGGGGATATGGGGATATATGTATACATGTAGCTAATTCGCTTTGTTATACAGCAGAAACTAACAGAGTACTGTAAAGCAATTATACCCCAATAAAGATGTTAAAAAAAAAATGTGAGTTCTATGTTATTAGTTAGGCTTTAAGGGTCAGTTGACAATACTACCAAATTACATCATGTTTTTAGACATCAGTTTTGTTAGACTTTCACCAACATTTTATTGCCTTTGAGTTAACAAACTTGCTGAGTTGCCCGGACACACAATTTGCCACCATTCTATCTTGGTGAGCTCACCAGGCAGTTTTATTGCTTAGTATTAAATATTCTGTGACAGTTTTATTGATTTTTTTTCAATTACAAGGTGGGTGTTTGTTCTTGATTTTAAAGATTCCTGGTTGTTTTTGTCAACCTCAAAAGAAACGGCTTTCTGGAACTTGTTGGAAGAGTGACCATGGGGTTAGTCTTTCTGGACTTGCTCTCAGGTGCTGGGGTCCCAGTGGAGGGTCCACAGAAGAGCGAGGTGGGGCTGCAGGCATCACCCCTGCCTCGACGGGGGCAGCTGCCTCCATCGTTTTGGCAGAGGTCAGGCATTCACATAAGATTCTATTGGAATAGGGCTTTCCCTGGTGGTCCAGTAGTTAAGACTCCACGCTTTCAGTGCAGGGGGTGTGGGTTCGATCCCTGGTCGGGGAACTAAGATCCCACATGCTGCTTGGTATGGCCAAATAATAAAAAAATAAGATAAAAAAATAAAACAAACAAAAAAACCAAAGATGCTGACATATTTCTAAAAAAAAAAAAATCTATTGGAATAAAGGGTCTAATTGCCATAACCACCTTGAAAGCATGGATGAGGACTGAGAACTTCTGAAGATGACCCTCCAGCATCTAGTCATAGTGAAACAAATTTGTTTCTTAATGAAGATGGGGCGCTTCCCAAGCATCCCTTGGTCCACATCTGGAAGGGGGGTGGGTTTTGTCCAGTACTGTGCTGGTCACATGGCTCACCTTTGCCAGGACGACCCCATTCCAGCCCAGCCTGGAGTTGGCTCAGGCCACGCCTGGCATTCGAACGACACGGTTCAATACAATCCACTCCACTGCAGCTATGTTTCAGAGTATAAACCCGAATCACTCTCTTTCTCTACCTAACGGAAACCACATTGTAAGGAATATCCATAGGTGATTGCCTGGAGGATTGGCTTTCAATGCATTTTCCTAGATACTAAACAATTTATTCTTGGAAAAATAGAAATTGGACCAAGCTGTGAAATTGCTGTCACAATTCTGCAGGGTCGTGATCCCACGTATGCGCCTCAAGAACCCACATGAAGGACGTTGTGCCATTTGCTGCTTGTGCCATAGTGACAGCCTTTCTGTGTCTTCCACATGGACAAGGAGCTGCTCTAATTAGCGGCAGGCGGGCCCTGACCACTGGTGAGTGTTATCTTTCAGGCATTTCAAGTCATAGAACTGACTATTATTTCTCTCTTTTAATCGGTGGCCAAAATGTTCAGAGCCTTTTTTTAAAAATAGACTTATTGGGCTTCCCTGGCAGCTCAGTGGTTAAGAATCTGCCTGCCAATGCAGGGGACACGGGTTCGAGCCCTGATCTGGGAAGATCCCACATGTCGCGGAGCAACTAAGTCCGTGTGCCACAGCTACTGAGCCTCCGTTCTAGAGCCCGCGAGCCACAACTACTGAGCCCACGTGCCACAACTACTGAAGCCCGTGTGCCTAGAGCCCGTGCTCCGCAACAAGAGAAGCCACCACAATGAGAAGACCACGCACCGCAATGAAGAGTAGCCCCCGCTCGCCACAACTAGAGGAAGTCTGCTCACAGCAACGAAGACCCAATGCAGCCAAAAATAAATAAAGTAAATAAGTTTATGAAAAAAAAATAGGCTTCTCATAAATATAGAAGACCTCAAGCCATGAATTGGGTTTATCCTTATTGCTGCTTTGCCGCTTTCATTACTTTATTTCTTTCCTCATCACCTTTATTTTAAATTTTGTTACAATAGGTATGTACTTATGTAAACTACCTATATTCCCTTTTCTTTAATTTTATAAAGGAAGGCATAAAAAAATAAAAAATTACAATCCATGTATAATGTAGGATAAATTCAAATCACCAAATTTCTACTCCCAGGCATAGTACTTGTTAAACCTTATTTCTGATGATTAAATAAAAAGCTTATCTCACACTTACACTTGACCCCAAAGACCATGATTTTGATGCTGACCCCTGCCAGACCCTGCCCTGCCCCCTCTCACCCTGGCCCCTACCTTTCAAGCTACTGACTAGAAGGAGTGGTAGTGATGGGGGGTCTCTCGTGCCTACATTTTTAATAGAGAAAACACAGACTCCTTCTTAAGTAAAAGAAAGGAAATATGTGTCCCACTAGTGTCGCCAGGATCCTGGGAAGAAAGGCAAATATGATTTTTGAAAATAATATTTAGAGTGTTTTTATAGGTTCAGACTGTGGGACTGTACACGTGTATCAGTGATTGAAAGCAGGTTTCTGGGGTCATGGAGCTCAAATTTTCAGGACAGTCCGTGTTTCAAATGTTCTGTTATCCACATCCACATCACGTGTCTTCACCATTCAGGAAACGTGGCCACTGCAAGCTCACGTGAGGTGTGAATTGAAAATATGGCTAAGAGTGAACGTCTAGTAACTTGATTTATAAACAGCTTTTTATCTGAGATTTTTGCAAACACCCTTGGGTTAATATACCACTTGGCACAAATTTATACACACTACTATATATAAAATAGATAACCAACAAGGACCTACTGTACAGCACGGGGAACTATACTTGGTATCTTGTAATAACCTATAATGGAAGAGAATGTAAAAAAAGAATATATACATTTATATATGCATTGAATATAATTGAATCACTTTGATGTACATCTGAAAGTAACACAACATTGTAAATCAACTATATTTCAATAAAAATTTTTTAAAAAGAGAAAAAAGAAATCAGTGTGCACCTTTCAACGGATGGCTCTCATGGTTATTGACAGCGTAATGTGGTATTTTCCTTAGAGGAACAACAAATAAAGGTGCACGTGACAAATCGAGGGTGTCTTAGTCAATGAATAGCAGTTGTTAAATAAATGAAGATGGTGAGATAAGACCATGAATTAACTACGAGACATTCCCATTTACCTTCCAGGGGTGAACCCCTTCAGTGATCTCTGACTGAATTTAGAAATCAGCATTTCAACTTGCTGCCTGACTTGTGAATAGGAAACTCAGGTTCAAAATCTACAAAGGCCTTGGTTAGGACGGTGGCCCTCTGGGAACTTCACTCAGGAGGACAGGCTGAGGTCTAGTCGCTTCCTACACCACGAAGTGAGATGGAGGGCTGTGCAATCTGCAGTGAGAATGGGGGTAAACAACCTGGGATGCTAAGGCAGTTCCCCCCTCCCAACCCCGTTTCTAAGCCTCCGTTTAAACGGGTGTTTGCTTTTAGCCTGTAGCACACGTGGATGTACCTGGCCTCTTCCCTTGCTGTTTTTCTTGCTCATGGTTCAAGATGTCCTTTCTTTGGCCAGGTGGCCTGGCAGCCTCCATCCCTTAAACAACACCTCGCTGTTCATCTCTATTTATCCTGCCCCTCACATCTAAACTGAAGGCTGAACCCAGCAGCCAGCATAGCCCTCCCCCCACCCCCGCACGTAACAGGAGACTGCACATGTACAAGAGGCCCCTCACCTACACCCACACCTTTCCTGCACCCCAGTCTCTGAATCTGGCCAGAGGTCTGACTGCCAGCATCTCCTGCTTATGTCTCCCAGGTGCTATAATAAATATTAGGAAAGGAAAACAAATGCAGCCTTTCCCCCTCACTTACCTGAGGGTGTGTACAGGACTGATGGAGAATCAACACGCAGACTTAAGAAGCATCCCTGTCCCATGTTTGGGGGATGAAGTCAAGTCTGGGGACCCTGCATGGGAGAGAGATATATGAGCTTTCACTTTGCAGAAGTCTTAATGTTAATTTCCGGTATTACATTTATAGGGTGTAATACACACAGCGTGTTCCTCCTGTACGTACAGTACAAACATTCTCACTGAACCAACATTTTTCACAGGTGACGTTAAACTCTGCAATGTCGTGATTTGAACTACGTGACGTTGCCACGTGCAAATATTCCCCCCCTTTTTTTGCACACATGTATGCATTTTGTTTTACAAATGCAATACGTAGAAAGCATTAGCGTATTTTATTTAAAAAGGGACCACGAACTTTTCTACAGAAAGTGAGGGAGAACATTTAGCAAATTGCAGCTTTAAGCTCTAAAAGAAACATTGTGGGACGATTTCTGTTAATATTCTCCGTGTGCCTGTCAGGATACATAGCTTGACCTACAATGATTAGCTATTGCAGCTTCAAAAATGATTGCCCAGATCATTGCGGTTCTAGTAAGCTTATGTGATTTGAGTCACAAAGCAAATTTTTCTTCTTCCTTAACCAAACAATACAGACGTTACAACAGAACTAGGGGAAGCTACGGGATTCTTGAGTGGTCAATGGAGGGCTTGCTGATTTTAAAAGCAGGGCTGTGTACAATGCAGGTAAAGAGACTTGAGATTCAAGCCAGTTTGGCTGGGAGGTTCTCCGAGGTTTATAAATGTGGGCCAAATATTGAGGAAATCGGGGCTGAGGTTTGGTTTGGATGGGGGCCAATGAATTCAGAGTGTCAAATGGAAACAGGATAGATTGTGATCATTGGACATGGTTTCCCTCCAGAGCAAGGTAATTCTTCAAACTGAAAACCTCCAGAAGCCAAATCAAAGAGCAGACGTCATAAAACCATTGTGGACACACCTCACCGACAGGTGAGCAGCACCCTGTCACCAGCGTTCTGTTGCTTTCATACGCGTGTGGGAACAGCCAGGAAGCAGAAGGAGTTCCTCTGGATGGTCACTTTGTGATTTACCCAAGGCATTGTTTTGTTTCCTTGTCCCATGGCTGGTGTGGCCGCAGTTGTCACCTACGTGAGCCAGAGCTTCTGGTGTCAAGGATGGGAAAGCCAAGCCAGCAAGGTGAGGATCAGGTGGGCTACCTGCCTTGAGGTGGGCATTGGCGAGCTAAACCAATGGTCCACAGGTATTTTTAATGAAAAATCGTTATCAATGAAACATTTTAAAACACACTGTGAATTGACGTATTCACTTGTAAACTGGAGAACATTCTGTTGTACAGGCATATTTTGTGTCCTGTACATTTTAAACGACATAGTAATTTATAAAGGTCCACGTGAAAATGAAATTATTATTTTTACCTGCAGACATGGCTCCTGCTAGGAGTGTGAGTTCCCCACTTTCTTGTTTTCTTGAGCTCATATCACAAGAATTGTCTTCAATCTGTGGTTTATCAGTTAAATCCAGATGATACAATTAGTAAATTGTGGGCACATGTAGCCGGTGATGCATCACAGAAAGCTAAACAAGTGGGCTGGCCAGGACGTGCCCGCCCCTCTCAGCTGTGTGACAACGCCTGATGCACACATGGGGGGACGTGTGTGTCTGTCCATGTTCAGTGGGAGGAATGCCTGAGCTTTCTCTGGTTTTAGATGGAGATCACAGTGGATGGATATCAGCAGAGGTTCGGGCACCTGCCCCCAGCACTCTGTTTTGCACCCCCAGGTACATGAGCACCTTTGGAGAACCGGCTTCTACATCTGCAAGCGTAAGTGGTGCACTGTGGTCCGACCCCATCCGGCGTTGCTTTCCAAGGCACAGCTCCGTTTCACATCAGAAGTGGATGCTTCAGAGATAAAGGAAGGCACCGAGAGGTACTAGAGCTGGTCCGGGAAACCAGCACCTTCAGGGACCCTTCCCTGCGTCCCACAGCTGAGTCTGGCCTCGCCTCTGTGTCCCCCAGCAACCGGGACCACCTGAGTCAGAGCCTGCACCTCTCCGTCATCCCTGCCCAGTCACTGGTCTCTCTCCCGTCTGACTGCTGGTTCCTTGAGGAGGTAGGGACTTCACTCCTTCACGCTTGTATTCCTGGAGTCCCAGCTAAGGAAGAATTCAATAAATGGTTGCCGAGGTGGTGAAGCAATCAGTGCTGGCCCATCTCTCTCCACAGTCTGCACCTGGGGTCGGGGCCCAGCTCCAGTCCAGCAGGGGATGGCAGGGAGGAGGGAGTGACTTTCAGCCAGGTGACCAGTCACCAGTGCACGTGTTAGGAAGGAGAGGTTTCAGCCTGATAGCCAGGTAGGAACCCTACTGGAAAGTCGGCCAGATGTGAACCACAGCGCGACCCCACGTGCCTATAGCAGGGGACTTGGCGGAGGGCTGGACGGTTCTGGAGTGAGCAGCTGCCGTTCTGAGCTGCCCCCATCCAGTGTGCTCTCTGAGCAGGACCCCTCTGCTTCTTCTGCAGACTGGGTTCAAGCCCTCTTTCCCAGCGCTGCCCCCGCCCTCCAGATGGCCTCCCCCACGTGGAAATTCTCCACTGTCCTCGGCCACTGAGTGTGTGCTGGTGTCAAGGGAGGGGGAGGGGAGGAGGGGGGAGGGGAGAAGAGGACTGTCCAGAGGCCCTAGAGCCCGGAGGCCACAGGAATGGGGGTCTGTCAGACATCAAGAAAGCCCAAGTTCAAGATTTTTGATGTTCCAGAGACGAGACCGAAGGTGTTTGGGTGGGGGGAGGGAAGCGTCCCCAGGGCAAGAGGGTGAGCAAGGAGAAGGCTGCTGCGGCCCTGCTGGCACCTGGCCCTTCCCCCCAGCAGGGGGACACAGAACAGTTGTCCTTGACCATCCTGAGGGGGACACAGTAGACCGAGAGGGCACAAGTGGCCTGGAATCCTTGCTGAGTGTCTGTGTCCTCGGGCAGAGGGAAGCACACCGGTTATACCTGTGCTCCGGGTCTGTGGCCCTTGCACCCTGAGTGGGTCATGGTGCCCCATCCCAGGGTGGGGGCCATCCCCATGAGGTCCCAGGAGAGGGTGAAGCAGCTTTGAGGCCCTTGGCCTGTGCGGACCCTACAGTCCGGCTCTGGTGTTGAGATGGTGTCATGGGCGTAGACCTTGCCCAAGGGACTGAGGGAGGGAAGGGCCCCTCTTGTCTTGGGAATTTTGTATTTTAAGGTTAATAAGGACTCTTTCTGGACGTTTGACTCCAGGTTCGAAAGACTGAGGGTGGGTGTCTGCAAGATATAAGGAACTGAGGGGACTGTTGCTCGGATGGTCAGATTTATTGGGTGTGGCAGCACGTGTCACAGAAAAAGTGAGAGTGACCATCACCTCCTAGGTTTTCAGGCTTTCTTCTTCCTGGAACCATCACCATCTACCAATTTTCCTGGCGTCTTTGCCCGCCTGTAAGCTCCCGTGGGAGTCTGTGCTTGTTAGTCTCCCTGTGACCCCCTCGCCCCCCTTTTCCATCCATCTGGATTCAGCAGACTTGGATGGTCACCCCACCACTGCAGAGCCAAGCTCCGGGGATGCAAACGGGAAGACCTCGCTCTCAGCTTGGAGTAGCTCACTGTCTAGTGGGGGAGAAAGACGTGTAAACAGCAAGTGTTTACAGTTACTGGTGCTGAAACACAAAGATCTACATGGAGGAGGAAGCTTCAGCTCGGAGGAGCTCTCCAATTCAGCACAGCTCTGGAAGCCGCCCTCTTTCCTCACCCTCGGCCATTGCTACCACCGCAGTCCCAGTACTGTCCTTTCTCCTACATGACTGCCATCACCCCTACCCTGTCCCTGTGTTGGCTCATCCCCCACTGTCCCAGGCTCTGAAGAGCCACCGTGGGGCTGCAAACACGACTGTGTGTTCCCCTTGCTCACGGCCTGCTGTCTTCGCTCCGCTGTTCAGGGTGAAATCCTTCGGGGACATGTGTCCCCCGCGGGTGTCCCCTCCCCATCGCCTCCCCTCTCCTCCTCCCTCTTCCCACCCTTGATCGCGATTGTACTTCCCCAGTTTGCTCAGGGCCTCTGCTGATCTCCTGTGCCTTGCTTATTAACTTCCGCTCACCTTCTGATCTCAGTTTGGGGCCATTCCTTCCAGAAACTGCCCCGATGCTCCTAGGCTGGGCTGGACACCCTTGTAAATACCCCGCACCTCCTACCTTTTCCCTGTGGCAGTCGTCCCTGTGTACCTCTATATTCCGTGATTATAGGACTCGTGTTTGCTTCTTTAAAGAAAATAAAATAAGGGATAGGGTAAAAAAGGATTGTCTTTGCAAAATATTTTGTTCCTTTGATAGGCTCCCTGAGGGCACAACTTGTCTTTTATTTTCAAGGAACTAGATCAACAATTTCGGGCTCGAGCGTTCATCACCCCTGCCCCCCTCACCCTTCTTCTGGGAGGAGAGGGAGTCACACAGCTAAGAGAGACCAGGTATGTTCAAAAGAGGTATTATACACACCTCCGTCTTAAAATCTAAAACATTAAAGCTCACTGAGAATTATCTTTTTCTCTCCACGTGCCCTGGGCTTTCCCTCACCTCCATTTGGGCCCAGTGACACTCCCTGGTGACCACTCAGGGCTCTGCAGCTGTTGTGGAGATGGTCCCTTGTAGATGGGACATTATTTGGGTGGTGACTGGGGGATGGTGCTGGCCTTTCTGCTCTAAAAAGGCTGAAATCTTCCGTGAGCTTGTTGTGCTGCGTTGTTTGTTTGGCTATAAAATGTCAGGTGGGGAATTAATACACACGTATTAGTAGTACATTCCATTACTAGGACTTCTTGTAGGGACTACGGGGAAGTGGTCCCTTCTCGCAGAGAACTCAGTCCCCAGGGCACTCAACTAAAGACATCTGGATCTAAGGAAGCAAGTTTTTGCTCGTGTGGTTTGGGGCTTGGTCTCAGCTCCCTTCACGTGGCGCCTTTGACCCGTGACTTGCAAAATGATGCTTCCTTCACACTCCAAGGCAGTGGGTGAAAGTTGAGGACCAAGTTTCACTTGGGAATTTACTAAAAGATGACTTGGAGACTGAGAGGAGGTGGCCCTCCCAGGGACGTGGTGGCGGCTACGTTCTGCACAAAGTTTTAAAGACGGACTGTGTGGTCCAGGAGCTTGGCCCGCTGCTGTCCCACTTTTCCTGAACTGATATCCAGGTAATTTCATTTCTTAACCTGCATCTTCCATCAGCAGGAGAAAGTTGAACACTTTTCAGCCTTTCTGTTCAGTGGTGAACCCCATTCCTCTGCCTTGTGAAAGACCTGACTGGGAGTTCTCCTGGATTGTGGAGACCAGCTGACTTGCATTCCTTTTGAAAGAAAATGGGGAGAAACTGGCAGTACAATTCTGTGCAAGTTAGAATCCCAGAGCTGCAGAAAGCATGACAAAGTGGACTAAGGTGTTGACAGGCTTTAATCCTTAAAGAGACCACCTGTAGATCCTATCAGTTCAGAGAGTCCCCGAATTACCGGTGTCGAGCATAGTAATGACCTGCCCTCATGCACGGTCAGGAGAAGTGTCCTCACAGGACTGCAGTGAGACACCAACTCTCTATGCCGTCCTGGACCCAGGATGAGGTCCCTGCTGCCTCCAGTCCTGCCTTTTCAGTGGAATCTTTCAAATGCAGCCAGAACAGTGCTTCTCAAGGGAAACTCCTCTCAGTTCCCCGCTTAAGTCTCTTTTCTGGCTTCCATCGCTGTCAGGATAGAAACCACAACTCTTCCTAAGGTTTGGGGGCCTCCTAAGCCGCTTTCCCCCAGCCCTCCAGCTGCATTTTCACCAGCCCCGTCTCAGGCTCAATGAACCAGCGCCTTTCAGCTCCTCCAATGCTCCAGGCCTCCCGATGCTTTCTTGTTTTCTGTCTGTGCCTCTAACTCCCCCACCCCTTCGCTTAGCAACCCCCTGCTCGGCCCTCAGGCCATATTCAGGAGCTTGTCTCTCAGTCTATGGATCTGCCCTGGCTATTTGCTTCCCCCTTCCCTCTTCTCCTCTGTGGCAGCATGAGCACAGTGCATCCCTCTTCCCTGCTAGGCTGTAAGCCCGATACAGAGTCGTCCATTGGCCACCATTAATAATACCTTAAAAATAACAGTCTTAACAACAACAATATTTACTATTTCTTGAGCACTTACTACGTGCTAAGTATCATCCTAAACACTGCAGGCACCTCTCTCTCATTAATCCTCTCTCCCAATGAGACATAGAGGTGGTAAAACCCTTATTTTACAGATGAGGACACCAAAGCACAGAGAAGTTAAGTAACCTGCTAAAGATGGCACAGCCAGGAAGTGGTGGAGGCAGGACATCCCTGACAAAATGTCAGTTACTTTTTGAATGAATGCAAGTCCAGTCTTCAAGGTCCGTATTCTTTTCTTTATTTTACTGATAAACTGGGGCCCAAAGGCAGTAGCAGTTACCCAAGTTGACGTGAATAAGAAGGGGCTGCAGAGCTGGACTGAGAACTCAGTGTGTGGGTCCAGGAAGCCTCTATCCCCCTGTTCTCCCACCCCAAACGGCTCCATCAGTGGCGATCCTTATGTGTCAAAACTCTTTGCCATGCATATCATTTTGTTCTGCTACCATCGTCCAAAGAAAAAGATCCCTGAAAAGAAAGAAGGTCAAATAGGAAGGAATCAGTCAATCAACAAAGTAATTTCATTGGTCCTCAGTCATGGGATGCTACCCACAGGAAATCTAGACAGGGGTTATAATTAGGTACCAGAGGGGGATTAAACATAGTTTAGAATTATCTCCTCAAATTACTTAACAACTGAACCTTCTTTTTTTTTTTCTTTTAACATCTTTATTGGGGTATAATTGCTTTACAATGGTGTGTTAGTTTCTCGACTGAACCTTCTGAAAGCATATTCTCATATTTCAAATCCTGAAAAAGTCTATAGTTTAAGCTATAAGAAAGATCAAATTACAAGGTATGCCATAAATTTTGTTAAAACAGACCTATTCTTACACACACATTTCTTTCTGCTTTCAAAAGGTTTAAATGAAGACTGAAGCCATTACTTAGGATGTTTTAAATCGTCTGAGTCTGTTACTTGTTGGAGAAAAATTGTCTGATTTAGTGATACTATGGTATTTAATATCGACAGTTTTTCTTAAAAAAAGAAACACAAAAAAACCTCCTTGGAAAACATTTCAAAGCAACATTTGATACTAACTAGAAGTCAATTCAAGTAGATTCATAAAAGTGATGTAAATGGGAGCTTCTCAAATGTGGATTAAAGTAGTGGAGGCAGGTTTGTGTTTTTCTTGAGAAGTTTTATTTCTCATAGAAACAAGCAGTGGGAGTCTATACTCCAGGTAATTTCTAAAATGCCAAGAACTTAATTTTATACTCTGCAACTTTTTGCTTTGTGTATATGAGCTCTTAAGAATAACTGCATTTAACTGAATACATCGACATAAAGGTAATGGTTTAAAATATCAAATTCTTAATTTCAAGATTGTTCTAGATTTTGAATTCCCATTTTCTAGCAAGAAATATTTAAATAGTTCTCAATCTAAGATTTAAAGAACATAGAAATGTATCAACTGCAATTAATCTGAAACACAGCTGAACAGTAGAAGAAAAACAAGAACAAAATTACAAAATAACAAAAACCAAACCACTGGAAGCCCAGATCTGATTCTTTAGGGCTCCTCAGATCTTTCTTTTTTTTTGTTGTTGTTGTTGTTGTTGTTTTTTGCAGTACGCGGGCCTCTCACTGTTGTGGCCTCTCCCGTTGCGGAGCTCAGGCTCTGGACGCGCAGGCTCAGTGGCCATGGCTCACGGGCCCAGCCACTCCGCGGCACGTGGGATCTTCCCAGACCGGGGCACGAACCCGTGTCCCCTGCATCAGCAGGCGGACTCCCAACCATTGCACCACCAGGGAAGCCCCCTTCTTAATTATAGGAAAAGTTTGCACTAACCTAGAAGTTCTTGGTAAACAAACTCAAGCCTTTATAATATCCTAGGAAAATCATTCATATATTTTTTGGAAATCATTCCATGAGGTAACTTGGTTTTTTATTCTAAAACCAGCCGTTAGATGTAGAAATTACAGCTCTAGGAGATCGCCTGAAAGCAGAGGTACTTGCAAGTTCAAATCTTTGATCCTAGCTAATCAGGATTGCAGCTCCTCCGTGGTGAAAACAACTTCTGTAGAAAGATCTCTGACAAAGGTTAGATTTCAGTGGAAAATTTTAAAAATCACAAACGTTTTTGGTCTTCCCATAAGGATTTCACCCAATGTGGTGTCCTTATGAAGCTGAACAAAGATCCTCCAAAATTCAGTTCAAGCTGTTCCTGACGATGTCATTGATTAGCGGATGAAAGGCATGAATAAGAGATTTAACGATGAACACGCTACACCAGGCATCTGCCTAATCTTGTAAAGAAACTTCACGGACACAGTCAGGCTCGTTTGTCTGCATGTTTTCTATGGCTGTGCCCTCGCTACCATGGTGGAGTGGAACGGGTACCATCATATGGCTCACAGAGCCCAAAATACTTATCTTTACAGGAAAAATGTGCCAGCCCCTGAACTAGACGGTCAGCGACTTGCATTGTGTCACAGAGCAGTGCTGGCAGATTCATTTTCTCTGCTCCCACCATCCATCCTGGGCACCACTTTTCTATGTAGGAAAATGTTTCCTCACCATCAGTAACTCAGTTTTTTAAGTTAACTTTTGCTTTTGGATTTAGAGTTTATATTTGAGATTTTTCACCACTCTTTCTAGGCTTATATCTACTATGTTTTGCTTTACAGGTTTGTTTCTGTTTTCAAACCTGAATTTGCAGTCGTGCAGCCTTGCATTCGAGCAGCATGTGCAGTGTGACAGGGAGATGCCCTCCTGGAGCCCGCAAGTCTGGACCGTGGCCTGGCGTCCCCTCGTGTAGCTGTGAGGCATGGTCAAGGTATTAAAATGTTCTGTTCTGGTCTGCGGGTGCCTGGGAGGCTTACTGGAGGTGGTAAGCCCCCTGCAGTCATTTCTGTGTTGTTACGAGAGTGAGGCAAAACTGTAAAACAAAAAATTTTTTGAAAAGTCTGAGTGCTATTTTAATAAGGATTTCTGGAACAAAACCATGGACTACTGTCCGAAGACAAAACCAATTAATGCATCTTCATTGAGCGTCTCCCAAGAGAAAGGATGTGGAGGCCAGCGGAGGAGAGGAGAGAATCAAGCCTCCTCCCCAGCCTCCCAGCTTCCCTAGCCTCCCCACGTGCCTGTGAACTGAGCTGCCTGGGCTTGGTGTCCTGTGATGATCCTGAGCCTCCAAACAGGCAAGTCCATCCTTCCCTGTAATCTGTCTCTCTGAACTTCCTGCACTTTAGTGACCTTGGAGTTTCCAGACCATAGGCAGAACACTGCATCTGCAATTGGCTTCTCCCCAAACATGGTCTTAGCTGGATGGAAACCTCACATGCATGTGTATCCAATTTCATCACGGACACGTCATGGAAAATGCTGCCATCGAGCCCAAGTCGGCAGTAGAAAAACAGTTAAGAACAAACCCCCCTCTGTGAACGCTTGGCTATCGGAAGCAATTCATACTGATGTGTCTGCATTTTTAAACCCCGAAGTTGACTAGGCAGGTGCGATGGAGCCCTGTGCTGTGTCGTCTTCTGGATTTAGCCTGTCTCTCCTTTGAAATTAAGTGACGGCGCTGCAGGCTCCACAATTCCATTGATGCTGGTTATTTTGAAATGTTTTCTTACTAAATGCTCAACAGCATGTAAATATTCTCTGGGGAGCCTTTTCTTTTTTGAAAAACACACTCTCATTTCAGATAAATGGCCAAATTTTTTACTCTTGCAATTTCTTCAGAAGTCAATAGGATAAACAATAGTTCCCCAAGATGAAGAGAAATACAAATCAAGGGATTATTCATTTGCTGTTTTAACAGTGGGTACAAGAAGATTGGTGAAAACATACACTGTTATTTACTGTGTAAATAGACACCTAGCATGTAAATTAATCTGCTTTTATGAGATGTAAATAGAAACACAGAATGATTTTACTACCATGCTTGGCACTCCTGCACTGCTAATATTCACCGGGCCTCTGGGCTGGTGTTTGGTTTCCAGGGCGGTGCACACAGCAAAGAATAAAATGGTGAAAATCCTTACCTTTTTGTGCTTACATTCTAGAACATAGGCCAGCAAACAAGGTCGCTAGTAGCTACTGCCCTGAGTTTGATTTTACAGCCTAGGTGACCCATGAAACTGTAATGCCTCTCTGTGCTGTCAGGAAGGCAGGACTGCTGCCCTGGTCACAGAGTCAGTCCATTCTCAGCATTAATGTCCCCTCCCCGCTGCCTGTCTGCTTTACAGTGGTTGTAATTGTGGTTGGTTTACATGGCTGAGAAGTTGAATGAGGAAAGCTCAAGAGAAGAAATGAAGGTGCTGGCGGAGCAGCTGAATCAACCCTGGACAGCGGTGTGGACTGTGAATCGCTTCTTCCCTCGGTCAGGGGCAGAGTCCGTCAACACAGCATCTCCGAAGGACTCCAGGTGGGGAAGGGTCCCCCTTCCTTTATTTCTAGCTAAAAATTCCACAACCCTAAAGTAGGCAAAATTACAAAAGATAACCCTGAGTAAGTATTTGCATCTCAGTATTCTGGTCGGGCCTGGGGTTATTGGGGACCAGAGGTCCACAGATCGCCCTGTCCCTCTGCCTGGTCCAGCTGTCGGGTGGACCAGCGGTGGCTGGAAGGTGTGTGCCACAAATAGTACATTCAATGTTTCTGCCTCACACCCGGGCCTGTGCTGGTGCGTATCCACCCAGCTCCACTGCCCAGATCTCTGAAGCTGATGGTTAGAGAGGTTCACTTACCATGGAACACAGTGTAAATGCATTTACAGCTTGTCACCAAGATGTTGACAGGCGCATCCATCAGAGTAGCTGCACACGCCTCAGGCCCTGTGCTCACACCCACCACGTCCCAGGGTCGAGGGGCGTCTGACCTGCTGCTCAGTGACTGTTCAGCCACTCTCAGCCCGGGAATGTGATTCCAGGCTCTGAATCCCAGGGCTCAGCTGCCTTCCTGCTTGGGGATGGTGGAGAGCAAAGAAGAAACTCGGTCACTTGGGAAAAAACAAAACATTCAAATACTTTCAGTGTCAGATGTCAGTGTCTGATGAGTTAAATTATTAACATAACAGGAGTGCTGGGAAAGATCAACCTGTGCTTGAGGGGGCTGATTTGGCCAGTGGTCTGAACCTTTCCCTGAGAACAAGTTTATTTTGTGAGCGTGCCCAAGAGACAGGGGTGGTCACGCAGATACAAGGTAGGAGTCGACCATGGTGAAATGTACCAGCGGACACGTGAGCCATTGTGAGAGGAAGAAAGCAGAGGTCCCTGCCCAACCCCCCACCCCCGTGATGCTGGCTGAGGACTTGGAATCCGGAGACTTCCTTCTGAGAGCATCTCCTCTCATTTCGATGTGGCCCAGAATCTTATTTATTTAGCTCAGTTGAAGGAGTCGATTCTGCAGGAAAAGAACCGTCAAGTGCCCTCTGCCCTCCCCCCATCTCCCCACAAGGTCCTTCCTCCCCGGAATTTCCCTCATGGCCCCCAGGACTACCTGTCCATCAGCCCAGCCCATGTACCATCTCTCTGGCCCTGTAGGTATTTCTGACAATGACTTGGAGTAGGAAGAAGATATTACCATCAAAGTGACCTGCATTGTGCGTTATACACTTTCTTAATAAGATAGGAACATGATGGTTTTCGTTCTCATCTGTTTTCCCGTCAGACTAACCCGTCAGTTCATCAGAAAACTCAATTAATCAGTACCCTGCATTCCTCAGGTTAATCAAAGCTTTGTCATACTTTGAAAAACAAGTGGCTCTTTTGTTCTTACAGAAAAGTCATAGTTTTCTTTTTACTCACCTGTTCCTTCAGGGTGACTATACATTACACGATTTCAGAGAGTGTCCACAGCTATAATTCTGTGTTTTGACACAGGTTACGTATCGAAAGTTGAGGAAATGAGGATGGTTACAAATGTGATGGGAACAGCCTCTGTGGTTTGGCCTCACAGCAGCAACAGTGACCCTGTGAAAACCCAGGTTGTATCATGTCACCTTCTGAGGGAAGGAAGGAAGGAGGGAGGGAGGGAGGGAGGGAGGGAGGGAGGAAGGAAAGATGAAATGTTTACAAGGTTAATTTAGCATAATTCTATCTGATTTTTTTAGTCAATAGCTTCTATTTTGCATTATTATTTCCATGTTGGATTTATGAAATTTCCAGAATATAACAATGTAGAATTAATCAGTGTTACTTGCAACAATCATTTCCAAATCTGGGAGCAAAAACTTCAAGAAAACATTAGATGTACTGGAACGAACAGCTCACTGGCTGTTCGCAGATGGGGCTGGAGGTCCAGGGCTCGGCGTGAGTTCTGTGGGACTGTGGGGAGCCACGAGGCCACGTCCATGGGAACAGACCCATCTCCGCACCTTCTCTCGAGGGAAGCCTGTGGCCCAACTCTCTCTTGTCTAAGTTTCTCTTCAAAATGAACCCGACAGTTTGTCTACTCACCTCAGACGAGGTCTTAGCTATCAGCCCCCAGGCTGGAAGGACCCTGGCTTTCCAGAAAAGCGGGGAAGTCTTCGGGGAACACGCCACAAGTGGCACCGTGGGAAGGACACTTGCATTTCACCGTCTTCCAAAACACTCCCTTTCCAGGAAGCAGCAGTCTCCTTCGCATCCTCTGGAGTAAAAAAAGTTATAATTGCCATAACAAATCGATTAAGAGGAACATGCACAGAGAGATGTTGCTCCTCCCTCTTCCAAGAGAACCATGAAATATTAAAACGAATGTGGAGAGGAGCTGAACAGAGTCTGGAGAGGTGGCACTTAGGGCCTCAGGAGAGGTGCAGTGCAGGGGGCGCTGAGACCAGAAGCAGCGGGGTTGTGGGCGGGGACTGACTTTTTGACATGTCTCCCCTGAGGGCGCCGTGGAACCTTCTCGTTAGTGTGGAGCTGCCTCGCGGGCACCGGCAGTCACGCCTGCGTGGAGATGATCTGTCCTTTTGGGTTTCCTGTCTTGCGTCTCTCATGATGTCCTGCTCTGTTTCTTGTTTGCTATCTTCTCTGTAGAGATAAGCTCTGCTCCAGCTGCGGGGAAAGGCCTGCTGGTTACGGTGTCCCTCTTTACTTGTCAGACCCCATCTCCAGTCACTCACGCACATCATGCCACTACACGTTCATTTGTCCCTTTGCGTTCTGTTGTTTCCATCATGGCAGAGAACTATATTCGCTTTTATTTCATTTCTGAGAGTTTCGGGGGTGGGGGACTTGGAGTTGTATATATCTGTGTATTGGTTTAGGGGTGCTGGGGGCAGGAAATAGCATATCAGTGTGAGCGGATACGAGACGGGGGAGGAGAGAGGGCAGGACGAGAAAGACAAATATCATACGATATCGCTTTATGCAGAATCTAAAAAATGATACAGATGAACTTATTTACAAAACAGAAACAGACTCACAGACATAGAAAACCAACTTGTGGTTACCAGGGGGGATGGGAGGGGGAGAGGGATAGTTAGGGAGTTTGGGATTGACATGTACCCACTGCTACATTTAAAATGGATAACCAACAAGGACCTACTGTATAGCACAGGGAACTCTGCTCAGTATTCTGTAATAACCTACATGGGAAAAGAATCTGAAAAAGAATAGATACATGTATATGTAGAACTGAATCACTTTGCTGTACACCTGAAACTAGCACAATGTTGGTAATCGACTAGACCCCAATATAAAACAAAAATTAAAAAAAAAAAGGAGGGCAGGATAAGGTGTGACGGGGGTGACTTCACAGCAGGTGTGTGAGTTGTGAGAGCGACTTGGGGGTGTTGGGAGGAGTCAGGAAGTCAGGCTTAGTGCCTGGTGCTGGTGTAGGAGAGACCGCACCCCAGTGCTGCCAGCTCGCCCCCAAGCCCTACGGCTACCTACTGGGCCTCCGCTCGGGGTTTCCCAAGTTTGGAAGCCGTGGGGACATACAGATACCCCTGGGGGAAGAGCAAGGGACAGACCATCTCTCCCCAAGGGATAGGGAGACGGACTCACAGGGCTCAGAGTAACTGGAGTGGAAGGTTCTGGCATGGCTCAGGAAGGAAAGGCCTTGAGGTGCCACGTGGGGGACTGAGAGCAAAGAGTGGCCGCATCGGGGCAGGGGACGGGGCATTAATGGGAGTGGGGAAGATGCTGAGACACACTTTCTAATCCTCAGCTTCACTCTTGCTGGTGCTGTGCCCAAGAACTAGTGCCTGAGGATCGTCACACCGTCAGTTCTGCCCGAAAGAATCCCTGGGTCACACCCCCCCTAACAGTAGTCCATCGTGTGTACTGGTCATGCCCACAGCACTGCTGCAAGTTGCTGTGACAGGTTGACAAGCCATGTATATGTTTTAAGAAAGCCTTAAAAAAAATTCCAAAGCCTTAAATCTCCCTATATCCAACGTTCCTTTAATATTGTGACTAAGGATGAGAAAAAAACCTTGTAATTTATTGAAAAACCGTATTTCCAAAGGTCTTTTTATAGTGTAGTTAAGGATTAGGGTGAAAAAAAACTATGATTCATGGAAGATGTATCCTTACTGGCCAAAAGAAATAAAAGTTCCCTTATAATCCCTTATAATCCGAACCCACAAGTATGTAGTCAACCATCCTTTCTTCTGATTCCCCAGAAGTGCCTCTAGCACCCAGTCTGACATGCATACTGGCTTCTTGATAAATATCCTTAAAATCTGGATGGAAAGTATTTACTGGACTCAGGCTGGCTCCGGTCACCAGCCAATGACCCCTGCAGAATGAAAGCGTGACTCTTGGCCAGCGAGGCCTCTCCCACACCCCTCTAGTCTGAACGCGGTTTGTGATTAGTTTGGTTCATCTTAGAACTCGTGGCACTGCCTCTAAATAGACATCGCAGTGGAAATAACAGCTCAAAGGACATGGCTCAGAATATTATCTATAGCCCTTGAGGAGGAACTAAAAGCCCTTGACTTTGTTTAATGGCTAAACTATTATTATTTTGTATTGCTCGACTCCTTTTCTTTCTTTCTGCATTTTCTCATTTCTCTGAGTAAATCTATTCTTTGAAACTTTTGGGAAGGCCTAGGAGGCTAAAGTTTTTCTACAGACAAGAGGCAGGCAAGGGCATGGGGCATGGGGTCTGTCCTGGGAAGGCCCCATAGGGTCTTGCTGATTTTGTCAAGGATGAGAAGAATGACAGTTCAGAGTGAAGGAAAAACTAAAAATCATTCACTTAGTGAACAACTTTTGTTTCCTTTCTTTGATTTCATGGAGGACACCAATTAATTTCATCCTAGAAATGCCTTTCTAGTACAGAATCAAAATTCATCCTTGCCATTTAAAATTTTATGGGTGGGAGATAGAAGAGGTTGAAAGATGTGGTCTAGGGTGATATGGTATCTGGGAAGAGAAGCACAATGCTTCAATTTCATCAGCCACTGTCAGCTTTCCAGCTGAGACATCATAAACCTTGTCATTTTCTTGATTGATTTTTTTTGTCACAGAATGAAGAGAAATTTAACCACAGGAGTAAATCCTTATAATAAGTTTGGCATACATCACAATGAAGTAAAATCCAAGCGCTTTCAAAGTAAATCTAATTTAACATGGGCCAACACTTCAAATATTTGTAAAGCAGTTTCTCACTGATTGATTTACGTGATGCTCATGTGTGGTTCTAGGATGTAAAGTGCCACTGAGATGGTGGGTATCAATTTTACAAAGTGGAATTTACATACAAGGACAACGATCACAGTTCTCGGAGTCCGTCTCAGGCTCCTTTTGTCACCTCTTTCCCTGCCTCTGAGTCCCCAGAGGCTCTGCTGGGAGAAAGGGGCAGCCTAGTTAGGGAACGAGGGATCTGCCGATGTATAGATGGGGTCAAGCTTCTGACAGAAGGACGTTACTGATAAAATGCCTCAAAATTTGGCTTTTAGAAAATGTATTTTTTTTAACTTTGTACGGGTGATGGGCACCTATTTATGCTAATGTTAATATTAAAACTTTTTTTCAACCAACTTGAATGCATACTAGATATTGACAGAGGTAGCCACTCAGTTTAGGGTTGGAGATACTCTGTGCTTTCCCAAAAGAAAAGTGTGATTTTTTGAGTGCCTTTATCCACGTTTCTGGCTCTGGGTGGCCTGAGAATGTAGGACAATCTGTGAAAATACAGTCATTCTCACACATAGAAAAGATATTAGATCTCCTTGATTTCTAAGACACATTTTTTTTCACATTTTATTATCTCTTAAACCCTGACGTGCCTTAGATTTGATGAAATGTACTTTATATTCTGAGTTGGTACCAACAGAAGTGTGTTACTATAGACAAATGGCTGAGTACGTGCTATAGGCCTTGAATGTGCGTTAATTAAAATTAAATGGATAAAGGTAAAAATTATTCACTAACTTCAAATAAGTGTATAGATATTTGAGATAACTAGTTTAGCAGTCTCAGAAATGCTAGGGATTTTAGATAATTGATAGTTAAATCTGGTTAAATGTAATATTTATATTATATACATATATGTATGTACATACGTATATATTTGTGCATATATATAATATTTAGTGTGCATAATATACAATATAGTTGACGCTTCTGACCTTGAAATGCATAACGACTTGATATAATGTCTGAAGTTGGGACTTATAATAATGTCTGCCATCTGAAGACACTCCAGAGCAGACCGCAGACTCGGGTTTACCTCATTGGCCTCGAGATTTCAGTGGAATTGCATGGTTATATTTCAGATGGAGACGGTGAAGTTCTCAGGACTCGTTCTAGTTCAGTGTTTCTTCACCAAAGTGCACTCGTGACATGCAGACTGTCAGTGCAGACCTCAGTAAAGGGCTCAGACAATATGGTTCCCGTTCTGCAGGATGGGGGAGTGTCTGGCATGAGGGGAGCAGCACACAGCCTGAGCCCAGAGGCGAAGAGCAGGGGACACCACGATGGTGCCACCTTTCCCTGTGTTGCTCTTTCAGATGGCACTTGCTGAGTCTGGGACTCTGCCCTGGCTTCTGCTCCCATCTCTATTGTGGCCACCATGATTGATCACCATCATCACCATCACCGTCAGCATCACCACCATCAATGTCATCTTGACGTCGTCGTAAGAGGTACCCATAGTCTGGGGTGAGAAGATCCATTCTCTTCTCACAGTTAGATGCTTCATCCAACTTGGCCTTTATGTGTAATAAAAGGAAATATTCTGGATCTCCATCTGTCTCCCTCTTGGACTTATGTCTCAGTGTGTTCTGAGCCTGGGAGGGACGAGGAGGACAATTTCCCAGGCCCACTCAGACATCTCTGAAAAATCAGTGAGGCAGCCCTCAGGACGTTTACTTACTGGGGAGAGAGAAACTTTCTAGAGGGAAACATCTTTGGATGTAGTATCGGGTTGGCTAAACAGTTTGTTTGGGTTTTTCTGAAAGATGTGGAAAAACCCCAATGAACTTTTTGGCCAACCCAACAGTAATGGAAACACAGGGTCCAGTGACACTGACTTTCAAAGGTGTCTTCATGCTGCTCCCTTCAGGCTCAGTGCAAGTGATTTACCGCCTCTTACACTGTCTGGAGGTGGTGATGGGCCAGGGCTGTGGGGACTCATTGGAGCATCTCTAAGCAGGAGACGTGTAGGTGGTCGAGGGGCGTCTATATCGTGATCAGACTTGGCATCTAATGTAAGGATCTCAGCCTCTGGGGCCTTAGTCAGAACTGGGACAGCAGAAAAGGTAACCGTGAATGTCCTGTTACATCCACAAGCCCCTGCTCCCCGCACGGCTCCCTCCACCCTGTGTGTCCTCCCTGCTCTACCGTGGGAGCCGCTGTCGCATTAGAGGGCCCCAAGTAAAAGAAAAATCGATTCATATATTCACAATGATCTATTTGAGGACAAGGGAATTTCTCACCAAATTAAGCCCACTCCTCACAAACAGAGTTATTTATTCACCCCTGGTTCTGCCATGGTGACAGAAATGCTACCCCATCTCCCTCTGACTTTTATGGATAAACTGTACCCAGGGAAATTTGATAGAAATGGTTCTGGCAACTGAGACCCATGAGTGAGAAGAAGCAGCTATTCCAGAAATCACAAACACTGTTATCTCTATTGGCTGTTAGGCATATTTTGCAAAAGAAATCATGATGTCAGCTTTTTGGGTAAGATAAGAATTTAATGAAGTTTTACACAAAATATTCAACTGGTCTAGAGGTCAAGGGTTAGCATTTCCCAATGAACTTCATTTGCTTAGAAGTTTAAGAAAAAAGAATTTCATTTGGTAACACTTTTTCATTCTCTCATGGTCCAGGTCAGTAATTTCCTGAGACAAGCTCTCTAGCCTGCGTATGGGACTAGATTCTTTGTCTAGTGTGTGTGTGTGTGTGTGTGTGTGTGTGTGTGTGTTAGGGGAATAAGAGGGTTGGTGTAAAGCTGGGTCTAGGGAGGAAGATAAAATATCACTGACAGTACACCCTAGTTATAGCTGAGACACAGAGGTACACGCTATTTTGTCCAGGATTTATCAACAGCGACAATGATGGAGACCAGCAGGAATGTTTGCCCAGCATCCCTCCCTGAAAGGTGCTGTCTTCAATCCCTGTTCACATGGCGATTCTGGGAACTACCGTATCAGTCAGGTAACACCCCCTTGCAGGCCAGCATGTATTTGTCCAGGGCTGGGAATGAGAGAAATTCAGGTTACTACAAATCTCTCCTTCAAGAATTTTGGAAAGAGCAAAAAAAGAGAATCAGTCTCTTCTGGGTGCCCTCATCCTATGATATGAAGGGAAGGAACAGGTGATAGCCATGCCGACCAAGCAGCAGAGGGGGTTGATGCGGAGAGAGCTAAGGGCTCAGGTACCCAGAACGCAAGGAGAAGGGAGAGGAGAGAGAAGCTTGGCGTCTGTCTGGTCCCCATCAAGCCTGAGGCTCAACCCCGATGCTGCCCCTGGTCTCTGGCACCCAATATCTTCACCGTAACTTTGCTGCTTTGCTTTATAGAGTTTGAGGTGAGTTTGTGTTATTGGAAAAGCAGAGTCCCGGCTGCCGTGTATAAAGCAAAGAATGTGATCTTGGTCTTAAAGGCAATTTTAGACCTGGGAAGTCCAGGGTGGCCAGGGGTGGGTGTGCACCCCCAACGGGGAGATAGAGGAACCAACCCCCAGGGTTGGGATTCTTGCAGTTTGTACTTTTTCTGCTCAGCCTGCCTTTCGTACGAACAGATCACTCTGAAAAAGTAGAGGATTCCTAAATGTTGTTACATGAGAGAAAATTCCTAATTTGAAATTGCCAGGAGCAGGTGAGGGGAATAGGGTTAAATGTACGAGGGAGGTGAATACTCTGATATCTTAGCAAAAAAGAGCCCAAGAAATGCTGAAACTGTATGATTCTTGACTACAGAGTTTCTTGGACCTGATAAGTAGGAATTTGCAAAATGAGCATATTTTCCAAGAAAGGAAGATTTAAAAACTCTCAGTGAAGGTCTCCAATGAGAAGCCCCCAAACAAACAGTAAATTCTTGGCAAGGAAGCAGAGTAAGGGATGTGAGAATGAAGAAAAGTGTCAACCATGTAAAAAGAGACAGACCACCACAGATTTCTGCTCAAAAGCAGTGACTACCAGAAGGTGTGAGCAGAGTAAAGCCAGTTCATCCTGCTACTTATCGGTAAGTCCAACTGTGTGTACATATTTCATAGCAACAGTTGTTTTGTGGCATGTGGATGTGTGTCCAAAAGCAAACGCTTGGCTGATAACCACAAAGTTTCCCAGGAAATGTGTGTGTGTGTGTAAGTGTGTGCGTGGAGGGACCCACGGTGGTGATGACCGTGGAAGTGTTGAGTTCCTTGAAGCTCACTGTTTTCACTGGATGATGGACAAATTCTTCAAAGGATCACTTCTGGCAGCTTTCTGATTCAAGGCAGCCCATCCCCGATGTATAGAATGTCTCCCCCAAGGGATTGTCTTTGTGCAAAACCCATTCACACACTCACTCCTCAATCATTATTTAATTTATGGGGCACCAACTTATGTGCGAGATTCTTGAGATAAAGACAATGTAGTGAAGACAGACCCAGAAACATCCGATTCTAATAGAAGAGTTAGGAGCTTGCAGACACACGCATAGTGGGAGTCTACGGATGACCTAAAGAGAGGAATCAAATCAAGCTTTGGAGGAACAGAGAAGGCTGAACAGATATGGTGGCAGCTGACGTGGATTCTGAAGGATGACCAGGTGTTGGCAGGGGCTGGATGAGGAGAGAGCAGAGGGACCAGCACGTGAGGTCGCAGAGGCAAGGAAGGCACAGCCGAGGCAGCATGTGTGTGAGCCCAGTCGGAAGTGTGAAGAGTGTGCGTGTGTGTACACGCGCGCGCGTATGTGCGTGTGTGCGCGCGCGCGCGCAGGTGATATCCAGGCCAGCCCTGGGGCTTCCAGTTACCTCCATCAGCAACACGAGCAGGGGGGTGGGAGTGGGCTCTTCCAAGAGCCACAGACCGGGATGGCAGGTCCCGACCGGTGGCCCCGCAGACACTGTGGGCACGTGGGTGACTGCGAGCTCACGGGTCTGTCTCTGTCCTCAGCACACAGGGACATGAAGGGTTTGCATCTCACTGATCACTGTTAACATTTTACAGACGAGCTCTTGGGAAAACAAGGCGGCCGCTGACACAAGTCAGCATCATTTCTCTGCGGGTCGGCCCTGAGCAGGGAAACGTGGCCTTGCCTTTGATCCCCGTGAGTCATCTCATGTCTCAGCAGTGCTGTGCCAACCTGCTGGACCAAAGAAACGATGTCGTAAAGGGAAGACAGAGGCCTCTCATCGTGCGCGAAGTGAGCGGCTGTGATGGATGGCTTCTGACGCGTCTCCAAGTGATCGTGGTCTTGATGAAAGGGTGTGTCTCAGCGCCTAAGAGGGTTGTTGAGACAAAGTCAGTTGTTCCCTTGTACCTCATGATTATGATACTGAGCAAGAAGCTTACATTACTCATTCTTGACTCTATTAACTAAAAGTTGGGCAGTGTTTCAACACTCTCCCAGTGTAATTCTGCAGCCAACACTCAGTAATCGAGGGGCTGCACTTTATGGATTCCAATCTCCTTCTCTCTTATCTCCCCCTCCCAACGCCCACTCTTCACCCAAGGCATTGCATTACGTCATTTCTGTGAGAGTCTGGGTGAGAGGCGGGAAGAAGAGGCAAAACTCAAAGGGCCACTTTGTTTTCTTATTTAGCAGCCCCGGGGAGAGGTTTGCTTGGACACGTGCCTGTTGGCTAAAATACACTTGAAGTTTTCCCTAATTTACGTTGCTGCTTCTTTACTTTTCCTCGCTTCTCTCTCTGTCTCTCTCTCTCTCACACACACACACACACACGTGCTGTGTATACCTGAGTGTAGGTTATAGGTATCTAGGATTCCTCGTTAAGAAAGTGGAACAACATTTAAGAAAAACATACCATACAAAACCTCTAGACTCAGAGCATGTTCTGGACCAACCACTAGTCAGGAGTTTGACCTTGGACACAGAACTCACAATCTCTGAGACTCACTTTCCCTATGAAACTGGGAGTGTTGAACTGAACGTCATTTCCTGCCCCTAACAATTCTGTGACGTTGACAAGAGCGCAGTGAACTTTGCACCCCCAGGGCATGAAGAATATTCGTTTGATGCTTTAGGTTGGAGGTTTTTGCTCTCCAACAGCTGGAGATAATTAATTGCAAATACAAAAATACTGTCTGCAGCCTAGCTTTAGAGATGAGACACTTTGTAGATGGTGTTTCCATGAGCTTTGCAAGATTTATTAGTTGTGGGACACAGGGTGTTGGGCTTGCCTGAACCAACATCAGGGATGGGATTGGGGCAGAAGCTACTTACAGAAGCCAGAACCCACCTGGGAAGAAAGAAGTATGCTGATTATCGGAGACCTGAGATCTCAGTTGCCGTAGTAACAGCGGTAGAGGTGTGTGACCCACTAATGAAGATAAATATTAAGCTTTTCTAATTTGAATTTTTACCAGAAATAGGAAAAATGTTTTCATTTTCAATCAGCTGGAAGAACTTTATTTGGACATATTCAGATCTTTTCTCCATCTCTCCAACAGTAAATTTTATTTTCAATTCCATAGGCAGGAGATAGGTCTAATAAACATATTTAGGCAAATGACAATGGGAATGTTGAGGACCAAACAAATAAAATTTATCCTTTAGAAGGACAATTAGAAATACTCTTTTACAATTCTTTTCTGCTATTAATTTTTATTTTATTTTATTTATAAATTTATTTATTTATTTTTGGCTGCGTTGGGCCTTCACTGCTGCGTGTGGGCTTTCTCTAGTTGCAACAAGTGGGGGCTACTCTTCGCTGCGGTGCGCAGGCTCTAGGCACAAGGGCTTCAGTAGTTGTGGCACACAGGCTCTTGAGCACAGGCTCAGTAGTTGTGGTGCAGGGGCTTAGTTGTTCTGCTGCATGTGGTATCTACCTGGACCAGGACTCGAACCCGTGTCACCTGCATTGGCAGGCGGATTCCTAACCACTGCGCCACCAGGGAAGTCCCGCTATTAATTTTTTAGATTAGTGGCAGGGATATTATTTGAAACTACTATTTTTTCCCGCAGCTTATCTGGAAATAAAGTAGGGGTCTAGGATCTTCAGGCTATGTTTATTACAAACATTTAGGAAAAGCATTAATTAGCATTTAAGTATGTAGATATTACTTTCTTGCTACAGAGCTATCTTCTGATATATATTTCCCACTTTTGGTAGAATTATCATATAATGATAGGGAAAATACTTGGGTGTGTGTTTCTATGTCTTTTTCTTGAGGGAGGCTGGGAAGAGGAAGGAAGAAGATGTGATTGGTTTGTTAAGAAGACTGATTTTTCTGTATCCTCAATAAATATTTGGAATTTTATGGCTGGCCTAATGTCCAGTGTGTCCCTCCCATAAAAACAAGTATTTTCTAATTGCAGAAATGACTTTTAATTCAATTATGTATCACGAATGCAAAAAAATATTTTCAATACTCTTTACTCAAGCACAGTTCAGTGACTTTGATATCAAAAAGTTTGCAATAATCATTTATATCAGTTCTTTAGCTTTGATTAAAAAAGAGACAGGCATTGGTCAAATGATAACGTGACTTGGCATCCATATTTAACTATGTTAAATAAGAGAATTTCAGGGTTTCAGGGTTCCCTGGTGGCGCAGTGGTTAGGAGTCCGCCTGCCGATGCAGGGGACGCGGGTTCGAGCCCTGGTCCGGGAAGATCCCACATGCCGTGGAGCAACTAAGCCTGTGTGTCACAACTACTGAGCCCGTGAGCCACAACTACTGAGCCCATGTGCTACAACTACTGAAGCCCCGGTGCCTAGAGCCCATGCTCTGCAATAAGAGAGGCCACCGCAGTGAGAAGCCTGCGCACTGCAACGAAGAGTAGCCCCCGCTCATCACAACTAGAGAAAGCCTGCGCACAGCAACGAAGACCCAACTCAGGGAAAAATAAATAAAATAAGTAAATAAATGGAAAAAAAAAAAGAGAATTTCAGCCGCTCGCTCCCCACCTGGGTGGGACGCTGATCAAATCCTTAAACTGGCTTCTGAAAGTTCCACTTCCTGAGTATTGACGACTTTTTGCTCAGAAAGAGTTTTCCTTCGTTCAAGGCTACAAACAAATGGGTCCGAGGTTTACTCCCCTTCGGTTCATTGGCCGACATCATGAATATTGTTCTTAAACCAGGAAATCCCTCTTCTTAGAGTAATTTCTTAGAGTGTTTTCTCCTGAATGGTTGATGGTCCACACATATGCTAGTGACATCAGTTGGAGCCACTTTTCCAGGCATGGAGGTGAATTTCTATTATCACCAACACTGTCACAGCTCACACCCTGTCTGGTAGCCCATGTTGGCTGGGTGTCTCTTGTGGGATTGTTTTTTTGGGTGCGGAATAAAGGCACCACATTGCTCATCATTGTTGTACACTCGGCTCTTCCGTGTTTTACCCTCCCTAGTCTTACAATGACGAATTATCTAGACATATAAATTTAGTTGAATCCAATTAGCAAGTGGAGGGGAGGAAAAAACTTTTCCCTCTACCCTCTCAGGTTCAAATTAGACTGACAAAAGACAGATTAACAGGAGAGAAGCATACAAATTTTATTTGATGTTAATTTTTACATGACAAATGTGCCTTTCTAGAAAAGAAGGGAAGATCCAAAGAAGTGGGTCAGCCTGAGAGCTTATATATCATTTCAACAGAGCCATAAATTGTGTAGATGTGACATGATAAGAAAAAGGGCTCAAAAGGTTAAAAAAAAAAGGAGACAGAAAATGTAGCACATAGAAATTAGTTGACTACCAAACATTAGAGATTTGCAAATAATTTTAGGATAATCAAAACATTATGCAAATTAAGCATTGTATTCATGGTCTTTTCTACCTGTTCCTTTCAACTATAAATATAGGTTAGGATTTACTATGATTGAGGAGGAAAGAACTACTTGCCGGGATGGTAATTATATGAAAGATGTTGCCAAGGCACATAATGCACCAAAAAAAAAAAAAAAAAAGAGAGGAAGGAAAAGGGTTTGGGCTTGTAAGGGCAACAAACTGCTGGAGATGAGACTATGGAGGACATGGGCTTTGCAAATGGAAGAGGACGGCGATTTTGGGTCCTAGCTCCACTTACTGGCTATGTAATTCTGAAAATTATTTTATCTCCTTTTGATTCTATTTCCTAATCTATAAAATGTATATAATAATAATAAGGAAAGTTGTAAAAACTGCCCTTGATAGTAAATGTATGCAGTGCCTGCTATGGACCAGGCGAGCACCAGATGAATCAGTGTTGCTCTTACTGTCGGTGGCCTCATCTAACCTTTGACTGCAGGTCTTCTGGACGCAGAGGCCCGGGTTCTGACCACCTTTCCACATGCAGGACTCACCTCTGCAGGCAGAGCCACCCCAGAGACGGGGGAGCCTGCACCGTGTGAGGCCCAGATCTGCAAGGGAGGCGGGCGGTGCATTTCTGGCTCTGTCCTGGGGATCTGGGGCTTTCAGGGTACGAAATTCTTCAAATATTAGACGGTTCAAAAACTACTGAGCAGCCTCAAAACATGACAAACATTCTCTAGAATGACATGAACACCCCCATTTCATGCACTGTGCAACAGAAACAGTTTCATCCTGAACACTTGTATCAGGAGGAGAAAAAAGACGGCCAGTGTAGTGGGTTTCCACAAGCAAGATGTAGTCCTTTCCCACGGCTAAAGAGGATGAAAGCTGGTTTTCTTGTACTGCAGTGATGTTTGCTGGCCTGGACGAAGCTATTCGTTTCTTCCTTGGCAGAGGTGAGTGATGGTGGGCACCTGGCACAGTTTGGAGGGCAGGTAACTATGACGCCTTCCTGGCCAGACAACCAGGCTTCTAGCAGGACTAGGAATTTCAGAAATATCTCTGCAAATATTAAGAGTAAGATGACATAATTTAAACAAGAATAAAAATGGGGCTTCCCTGGTGGCACAGTGGTTAGGAGTCCGCCTGCCGATGCAGGGGACGCGGGTTCGTGCCCCGGTCCGGGAGGATCCCACATGCCGCGGAGCGGCTGGGCCCGTGAGCCATGGCCGTTGAGCCTGCGCGTCCAGAGCCTGTGCTCCGCAATGGGAGAGGCCACAACAGTGAGAGGCCCGCGTACCGCAAAAAAAAAAAAAAAAAAGAATAACAATGAAATTTCCTCTATCTGCAATTGTATCTTCTACGCCACCTCTTAGTTTATTTCTTTTCCTTGCTTTTCCCTTCGCTCTGTGTGAAAGTCTGTTTCCAGACTTTAGACAGCTTCTTAGTGCACTAATAAGAGTTCTAAGAGGATCTAAAAATATGCACTGTTAATAAGAGTCTAAAAGTCACTGCATTGCCTCTCTCCTCGCTCCCATTAGCTCTCTGCCTTGATTTTCCTCAAGCCAGAGAGAACCAAGAAAGACTGGAGTTGTTAGGAGTGGTAGACATGGTGATTTTTTTTTTTCCCAATTAGGAGATTTTCCTGTATTAGGCTTGTGACCTCTGCCCTTTTCTAGGAAGCGAGTGTTTGCTATTTAAGCCGCAATTCAGATACTTTGTTACCATCACTTGTTTTCTACAAACTTCTAGCTCTTAACAAACTTGTATATAAAGGAAAGCAGAACTTTTTCCCTAAAAAAATTATTTCATATCCCTGTATAATGGGCATGGACAGTTGGTTTTTTTAAAATATATAGGTGTATTATATGTAGTGATTTCTCCATAATTGTTTACATGTTGATTCAAATCGGAAGTTAATAAAAATCTGTCAGTGACTCACATAAGGTGCTGCTGTTAACGACACACCGGAAGTTATCTGATGCTTCCAAGAGTAAGAACACAGGTGTCCCAGGCGGCCTGCACCCTCCACCCTTTCATATTCCTTAACTTTCACTTGTCTTGTCTCCCACATTTCATGATTTTCCCAGGTGACTAGCTAAAAAATTTGGTAGAGCTCATCTCGGATGTGAAGAATAGTAATACATTCTCTCTCTCTCAAGTAACGTGGAACACGACATTTCATGGCATATCAGTACCTTAACCTAAAATAATAATCATTTTTTTAAAATCTCAGGGACAATTAAAAAGCCCTGAAAATACTTTCAGTAGGAAATGCGTGTGTGCTGAGCCAGTCTGCTAGCCGGCCCAAGTTTCCTTTTCTCTGAATACAGACCGTCTGGAAAGCGACAGACAGCAGGGCTCAGGGGTCTCATATAGTGAGTCCTGGGATGGGCGGGCCAGGGTGCCCCGGCAGGTCATAAACAAGGGACCCCGGTACAGAAAACAGCAATGAAAACGTTCACCTTCAAATGATTTCTCTTTTATGTGTATTTTGAGATAATTAAAGAAAGAGGATATTCATGCAAGTATGTTTTCTTAATTGAACTTATGATTCAATAACTATAACAGAATAATTTCAAAGTAAATACATATTTTCCCAGTGAAAAGGTATCCCTTTCTTTCCCCGCAACCAGACAGATGAGTGACATAATATGAAAGAACTCGAGGCCTGGCAGCCGTCAGCGGCTGGAAGTGAAATTTCTGGTGAGATGATGTGTCTGAACATTAATATTCAGCAGCAACGTCAAGCCTCCTGGTCTGGATGTCTTTTGTTTAGACTTTTTTGGGTTTTTCTTGCCTCAGGGTGAAAAGAAAGAAAACTCAGCCTGAGGCAGCTTGGCTGGCTTTCGGCACAGAGTCCCTAACTCTGAGAACAGTAATGCTTTTAGCTCTTATAACTGACCCAGTGGAAGGCAGAATGACATCAAGCTAACAAGAAAAAGGTGTTGGAGCTAAGCCTTGGCTGCAAAGAAACGTGGAGTTTCTCTCTTTCACCTCAGCATATTCTTATCTCTTCCAAACAGCAGGCGCAAGATTGAGAAGACATTTTGGATGGAGTCGGGGTAAGAGCTGAGGGTCAGCTCCACTCCAGAGGGACCTGATTCCATGAATCCGGACAAAGCGTAACCATATGTAGTTTCCCTAAACCAGTGACTCTCAAAGTGGGATTTCCAAGCATACACTCTTGGAGTTTCTATGAATTTTTTAAAAAATTCATGAGGTCAAAACGATTTTCTTGGGCTTCCCTGGTGGCACAGTGGTTAAGAATCTGCCTGCCAATGCAGGGGACACGAGTTCGAGCCCTGGTCCATGAAGATCCCACATGCCATGGAGCAACTAAGCCCGTGCGCCACAACTACTGAAGCCTGCGCGCCTAGAGCCTGTGCTCTGCAACAAGAGAAGCGACCGCGATGAGTAGCCCGCACACCGCGATGAAGAGTAAGCCCTGCTCGCCGCAACTAGAGAAAGCCTGCACACAGCAACAAAGACCCAATGCAGCCAAAAAATAAAGAACAAACAAACAAAAAAAACAAAATGATTTTCATAATAAAACTAACATGCTATTTGCCTTTTTAACCATGTTGACTTTGGTATTTAAAAGATCAGAAGAAATGTTAGCCCCTGGGCAGGAATCATGGCAAAACCAGAAGTCACCACTGTCCTCTTCATGGCCACACGCTCACAGGTGGATCAGCTGTGATCAACATGATTATTCCTGAAAGATCCCTGACAAACTTCAGTTTCCCAGACCTGGGGTTTGGCCAAAGATGTCCTCAGAAAAGAACAGAGTCTGTTACTTTAAATAAAACAATGGACAGTATTTGTTGCCAATGATAAACTTCAAAATTTCGAGTAAAAATTAGAATTCTTGAATACTTGGAATTAGCTACTGTGAGCCTGACCTCTTCCCAGTTTTAAAGACTTGATGATGAGATTTGCAATGAAAATAACAACTGTCAATTTTTTATATTGTGTAATGAAATGTATCAACGTTTATAAAGTCAGCATAGCTCTGTGTCAGTGTTTGCCAAATGATGAATGCATGATGTAGCAAAATCTTGTATAGATAATGATCCATTCCAAGTGAAGCAGAGACCAATGTTTTTTTTTTTAATTCAAGTATAGTTGATTTACAATGTTGTGTTAGTTTCAGGGGTACAGCAAAGTGATTTAGTTATATATATATAATATATTATACATATAATACATATATATTCTTTTTCAGATTTGTTTCCCTTATCGATTATTACAAGATATTGAGTATAGTTCCCTGTGCTATATAGTAGGTCCTTGTTGGTTATCTATTTTACATATATTAGTGTGTATACGCTAATCCCAAACTCCTAATTTAACCCCTCCCCCTTTCGCCTTTGGTAACCATTAGTTTGTTTTCTATGTCTGTGAGTCTATTTCTGTTTTGTAAATAAGTTCATTTGTATCAATTTTTAGATTCCACATACAAGTGATATTATATATTTGCCTTTCCTTGTCTGACTTACTTCACTTAGTATGATAATCTTTAGGTCCATCCATGTTGCTGCACATGGCATTATTTCATTCTTTTTTATGACCGAGTAATATTTCCTTGTATATATGTACCACATCTTCTTTATCCATTCATCTGTTGATGGACACTTAGGTTGCTTCCATGTCTTGGCTATTGTAAATAGTGCTGCTGTGAACATTAGGGTGCATGTATCATTTTGAATGAGAGCTTTCATCTTTTCCAGATGTATGCCCCAGGAGTTGGATTGCTGGATCATATGGCAACTCTATTTTTAGTTTTTTAAGGAACCTCTCTACTGTTTTCCACAGTGACTGCACCAATTTACACTCCCACCAACAGCATAGGAGGGTCCCTTTTCATCAACATGATTAGCGATTCCTTGCTGCAATTAAACTTTGAGAAATTACCGTGTGTCAAAATTGGGTGTACTGTCAATGAAAAATACCTATAATAATCTGGGAAAACTACTAAAATAATCTTGTGTTTTCCAAGTACATTGTACATCTCTGTGAGGCTGAATGTTCTTTCTCCCAAACAACACATTGGTACCCTTTGAGTGTGGAGGCAGATAGGAGAGCCACTCTCTGTTAGTGAGGAAGCTGCCCAAGGTGGGGGGACAAGGGCTAGGAGGGCGGTCTTGCCAGAAGAAGAAGGGAAGCTGTGAGTCTGGGCAGGGCTGAGCAGCTGGACTTCACAGAGGGGGAGTCCCGAGAAGGAGCCAGGGAGATCTTTGCCCTGGAGTCTTCAGCTGACTGTGAGTCACTGCTTGAAGTAAGGAAAATACCGAGCGCTGGGGAAAGACCCACCCAAAAGGAAAAGAGGAAATGAAGCTGGAGCTGCAATCAGGTGGGAATGTTCCCTGCTCCCAGCAGCCAGAGCGGGACACCTCATAATTCATGGGGCACCGGGCAGAGTGCTCAGAAGTCCACGTGGACACGTACCAAAACAGACCATATTCTGGGCCATGAAACAAATCCCCCAAATTCAAAAGGATCCAAGTCATACAAAGTATGTCCTTTTCCCACAGTGACAATCATTTAAAGGTCAATAACAGAAAAATATCAGGAAAATCCCTAAATATTTGGAAACTAAGAGGCACACCAAAGTAGTCCATGGAAAAAGGCCGGGGAGGGGGGAAGGAATGTGGGGAAGAATAGAAAGTCTTTTGAATTTAATGAAAATGAAACTGGCAATCATCTATTCAGACTGATAAGGAGAAAAAGCATGCACAAATCACAGATATCAGAAATGAGATAGGTGACATCACAATATTGAAAGAATAATAAGGGAAACTTATGAGCAGCTTTATGACAAATAATAACGTTGATGAAATGGTCAGTTCCTTGGAAGAGACAACCTGACAAAACCTGCTCAAGAAAAAATGAGAAACTGAATTCCACTATATTTACTAATGTAGCTGAAAAGAAAACTCCAAGCCCAGATGTCTTTATTGGCAAATTCTGCTAAGCATTAAAGAAATAAATAATAGCAGTTATAGACAATTCTTCCAAAAAATTGAAAATTAGGGGATATTTCCCAACTCATTCTATGAGGTCAGCATTACTTTGATACTAAAAGCAGACAGAGGTATTGAAACATATTGTGGTGGATTTCTGGGTTTTCTTTTTATCATCCCAGACTAGGTGCTGGGATGATTGGAATATCACCACTTAGGGGAAAAACAATCATACCTGTGATATTCCCTCATTCTTAGCTTTCAATAAATAATGCTCACTTGATTTTTAGTAATTTATTAAGTAGGAATGCTCTCTTCCTTTTGCTTTTTGGTCCCCCAAAAATCAAGGGCACTGATGAGATCTATCAGCGTAGCTGCCTCTTAAACCCCCCTCCACACACAGGAAGTTCCGATAAATGACAACAGCCATCGTTTTTTATTACAGTGATCCCTCGGTATCCGCCGGGTATCGGTTCCAGGACCCTCTGCGGATACCAGAATCTGCAGGTGCTCAAGTCCTTGCAGTTGGCACTCCGTAGCTTCGGGTTCCACATTCGCGGATTCAACAAATGGCGAATAGTGCAGGATTTTTATCCGCGGTTGTTTGAATCCGGGGATGCGGAACCGCGGATGTGGAGGGCTGACCGTGCCACGATGGACCCTTCCTTAAACAAGGGTACTTACTCATATTACAATCCCCATTAGAAGTGTTCAGGTTCAGGGGGTTGTTACTAAACTAAATTGGGACATAGAATGGACTTTGGCAAAATGATGTTTTAAAAATCCAAATATCCTTTTACCCACCCAAAGTCTTCAATACACATATACATTAATTACAGATATATATTTAAAAGTAATCTTTATGTAGAGATGTTTACCATGTACATATTCAATGTGGGGATTTCAGATCAATCATATTGACCTTAAAATTCAACTAGCAATAAATCTTACCTTCTCTGTGGCATTCCAGACCTAATGGGTACAGAAACTTTTTAAATAACACTTAGGTCAGCAGCCTACAGAAATTTATAGACAAACATTTCAGATGAGCCAGATACTGCCAAGGCTTGGGATGTCTGCAGTTGCTAAGAAATCTTCATTACACAGTTGACAACACCTGCCACTGCTTTTCCTTTTGTCCTCTGCAGAGTCTATCACTGCTGACAAAGCTCCTATTTGGCTTTTTTTTTTTTAATCCTTCCATCCTTCTAGAATTACTACAGTTGGACTTCAGAGTTCCAACACTAAAAGCTTCTTTCTTAAAATTTTCTTATAACATAATATTCTTTCTTCCCAAAGAAGATGAGGTGAGCAATGGTTTTCGTCTATGATTATCTTTTCAACGCAGACATCTTGGTAGTAGATGCCGTATAAGAAACAAATCTTCTGAACATTTTCCTAAATATCTTAGGACTTTATGTAGAGCCTACATTTTCTTTTTTCTTTTTAACATCTTTATTGGGGTATAATTGCTTTACAATGGTGTGTTAGTTTCTGCCTTATAACAAAGTGAATCAGTTATACATATACATATGTTCCCATATCTCTTCCCTCTTGCGTCTCCCTCCCTCCCACCCCTCCAGGCGGTCACAAAGCACCGAGCTGCATAGCACAGGGAGCCTACATTTTCTATCGTAAGGAGGGTGGTCCCTCCCTGGGGTTTTCTCTCCAGCTGTGCAGTCCTCCTGAGCTGGGGTCCCTCAGCCCCGCCCCACCAGCAACTTGGAGGGGATTTGCATGTGGACACTCAATCAAAGTTAATTCCCTTTACTGTCTTAGTTCTCTCAGCAGTTTGGGTCTTTATAATGTATGGCATTTTCTTCCAAAGGCAAATCTGAAGTCAGTCACCATTTTTTTCCCTCTTGCTTGACTTTTGGGGTATCTAGACAATTGTAAGGTAGTTTGTGTGTGTGTGTGTGTGCATGCGTGTGTGTGTGTGTACATGCGTGAGTGTGTGTGTGTAGTGCACATTTATGTGTATAGAATACTTTACAGGTTAATTTCCAAAGGAGAAAAGTAACTACCAAAAATATTTTTTCTTTTCATAGGGGGAATAATTGCTTTAAAAGATAGTATTCTACTGCCTTAGCCAAGAGAGTACATATTACTGGAAATGTGAGGTGTAACCTTGGAGAATAATCTCTAGTACTTATTTTTGAGGGAAGCTTAAAATTCATTTGTAGAAAAAAAAAACCCCTGTATAACCAAGATTTTTTAAAATTTTAAATACTTAAGCTTATATTCTCTACTGAACTTTGATTAGGATATCACCATGTAGGGGAAAAGAATCACACCTGTGATATCCCCTCATTCCTAGCTTTCAATATATTTGCCTACTTGATTTTTAGTAACTTATTGAGCAGAAATGTTCTCTTCCATTTGCCATAGTCAAACCTCACTATTCTAAGACTAATTTATCAAAATACGTAGGTGTGGGCGTCCAAATCACAGCTCAGCCACTTGGCGGATGTGTGGACTGGGACAAGACTGCCAATGACAATGAGACTCAGTTTTCATGCAGGTAAAATGGGCATAATTTTTATACCAACCTCATAGAATTGTTGGGGAATATACGGGAAGGACCCTGCACAGGGTCTGGTGCTTGGTAAGCGCTCAGTAAAGATTCACAGCATGAGCATTGTGTGGGACACGCCAGACTCTGCAGTTGCCTGACCACCAGCTGTGCTCTGCACGTAACTGAAACCCCACCTTCTCCCCAGCCTTCTGTGAAGCAGCACACATGGCCTTTCTGTTACATACTTGGTCCTGCAGGCTCAAAGGGCAATTCACGATGTGTCCTATTTTCAGAGTCCTAAAGGCCCTAATGTAACTATTTATCTGACACATAACGGATCTCAAAGAGATTTTGTGACTCTTGCCTCACTGCTGCTATAGCAAGTTACCACAAACTTAGAGGCCTAAGAAAACAAAAGTGTGTTATCTCACAGTTCTGTGGTTCAGGGTCCAGCACAGGTGTCCCTGGGCTAAAATCGAGGTGTCAGCAGGGCTGTCCCTTCCGGAGGCCCAAGGGAGGACCCGTTTCCATGCTGGTTCAGCTCTAGAGGAGCCTGCACCTGGGGCTGGTGGCCCCTCCTCCACCTGCCAGGTCAGCGGCCCACCATCTCCCTTACCTGTTCTCTCACCACATGCCTTCTCTGACACTCATCTTCAGCCTCCCTTTCCCATTTTAAGGACCACTGTGATTACATTGAGCCCATTGAAATAGTCCGAAATCAACTCCCTATTTTAAGGTCATTGATTGGCAAATCCTCCTCTCCTTTTGCCTCATACATAACCTAACATATTCACAGGCTCTGGGGATTAGGGCGTGGGACGTCTTTGGGGACCATTCTTCTGCCCAGTAGTCAGGACTTCGGGGCCAAGTGTTATGACTCTAAAACAGATGATTTTTCAACTATGTACAGTATTTTTCTCAAACCAAAGATTTGCTTAACAGAAATCAAAGAATTGACTTTGAACAATGACATATGACTGTAGGCCACAGGTAACTGGGGCCTGTCCACTTGGACTGATGTGAAGCCAAAGTTCCAAGTCAAGCCAGAATCAGAGAGAGGAAAGGAAGACATTTCTTGCCAGCTCTGGCTTTCGACAGAACAATCCTCAAGGAATTTGAAAGTTCAGCAGGCCCAGCTCTGGTCCTCTTCATCTGTCCCTGTGCTGGGGCTGCATCCTCGTAGGTTATTTAGGAAAGAAAACCATCTTAGAAGATGCCATCGCGTGTGCACGCTCCAAGGCCCAGGCCACTCCTTGTGTCCAAGCTTTTTCAGCTAAAACACCAGCGGTCACCGAAGTGCCACTTAGGCACAGCCCAGCACGTTTGGTCCAAAGGCAAACTGTGATGATATTATCACAAAACGATGGATAAATATGAAAGGAAAGTGAGTAGAAAGAAAGAACAATTTGATACACTTAAATCTGCTCATTTTTACATTTGTAACTAAATTTTTTTCCCTTGATAAAACTCTCACGTCTGATACTATTTAGCTCAGGATTTCTTTAAACCTCTCATTTTAAGCTAATTATGGGATTATATTAATATTGTATGTTAACACATATTTTTCTGGCCTAGAGAATAACTAACTATTTTAATAATGCTTTCCCCAATATGGTATAAATAAGATTGTTTTTATTAGAAAAGAAAACACACAAGCAAAAAACAAAAAGCAGCTACCTACAGGGTTTCTTATAATGTACCCCTTACTATGCTTTCTGCTAAAGAAACAAAATTTTCTTAGATTACTGCATATTTAGGCTGTCACGTTATGGTTATAATTCCCTTCAGCCTTACCCCCAAAAGTGAATTAAAGGCTCCGTAGATCTCAGTTCCTTGTTGATTTTCTGATGGTGCAGAGGTCTGTGCAAAAAATTGGCATGGGCTGAGGAAACATCCTTACTGAACAAAGGCAATATGTCTTTATGGATTGACTTTTGTGTGATTCAATTCACATTAAGTATGACAGTAACCTTTGTAAACGGCTCTGTGAACTTAAAAGCAAGTTTGCATTTTGTGGTTAACTTTTCTTTGACTTCATGACTTCCGGACTGATGACCCAGCTTCTCTGAGCTCTTGAAACCTTTTAGCCAAGTGATGGAAATGAATGATTTTCTAAATGGTGAGAGTCAGAGTCTAAACACTGGATAGAGACTTCGGGGAAGGCAGACTCTATTAACTTATAATTGTAATAATTAAGTTAGATAAAAGACAAATTGTACTTTAATTCTTTGTATAGGAAGCCAATGGACATTAAACTTTAAATCTGTCATTCTAAATAAAGTCATAATTTTCATAGTAAGTAGATGTTTTTCATCTTAAAAACTGATGTGAAGCATTCAGTATATTGGTGTTTTAATTTATTTTATTTTAGCCTCTTTGGCAATGTGTAAAACTTTACACACTCAACTGATTATTAAGCATTATTCAAATTGTGTTTTGAGTCAATATTTCCTCTGTGCTTAACCATGAATTATGTTGGGAAAAACAAGTACTAATTTTATGCTTTCAGTTCTGTTATTTTCTTTATGCCTCATCACTTCACTCTGGCCTATCACAGATCTATTTGGAAACTGGGATTTTCCTTATTGAAATGTATTATTTCAATAATAAATTATTCAATAATAAAAAAGGCCAGCTTTTGAAGATGGCCTTTTTATACTATAGAAATTTCAGCCCCATTTAATCAAATACATTGTATTTTATTATTGATTGATTAACTTCCTGATTATAAGACACTTCTAGAAGTATTTCCTTATGAAAACAATGGTACTTTTGTCTATATGTTGTCAGAAGACGTTCTAGTTTGGGAAGCTTCTAGCTTCTGCTTTAAATTAGAATCATGTTCTTCTCTCTATTCAGAATATTTCTGGGAAATCTCAGCGTAGTGATTGAGTACCTCGTGCTGCTGGCCTGCTTTTGCCTTGGGTAGTTTTTAGTGAAAACATCAATGGTTTCTTCTCTTGTTATTGTCCCTATTTCTTTTTTTTTTGTCATTTTAAAACCAAAATCTTTACAATGAAATCTTCATAAGTTACTAAGTAACTTAGTTTTAAAACTCCTGCTATGTGCTTAGTTTCGTGGTTGGTGTGAAGGACTATTTTTAGGACCCCTGCCTACTTAGAATCAAGAGCCCTTTTTAGCGGGCAGTGTTGTTGCCTAACCCTATAAGATGGACAATCTCGAGGAGGTTATTATTATTATTATTATTATTTGCAGTATGTGGGCCTCTCACTGTTGTGGCCTCTCCCGTTGCGGAGCACAGGCTCCGGACGCGCAGGCTCAGCGGCCATGGCTCACAGCCCAGCCGCGGAGCGGCATGTGGGATCTTCCCGGACCGGGGCATGAACCTGCGTCCCCTGCATCGGCAGGCGGACTCTCAACCATTGCGCCTCCAGGGAAGCCCTCAAGGAGGTTATTATTAATACTACTGCTCTGAATTAGAAAAGTCAAAGTGAACCTAATAAGGTAATTACTAAAAATTTGCATATCTGTCTCTGAGCATTTGGTTTATCAACATTATTCGGTTGAGACTAGACTATGGCATGAAGCTAAATTAAGCATTAATTTAGAGTAGAAGGTTAGGAGATTAGTCCAAAGTGTTTCCATAAGTCTGGTTGATTTCTCATTTTACATGATCTGACCCTAAAAAGCCCTACCGTGCTTCACATGACATATTTTTAAACATCCTTGCTCTTGAAAACATTTCATAGCCCTTCCTTAGAGTTTGAAGCACACAGTTCTCTAAGGATAACCAATGTGGAGGATGAGTTTGCTGCTCTACCTTAGTGCCTCGAATCAAAGGAAAACGAACATGACTAGGTTGGAGCAGATAACTTGTAGGATTCCCTCCAAGCTTTAATGTTCAATGATTTCTATGGTACACAAAGAGGAAAAATTTCAGTGCTTTAATATCTTGTCTTTTTTTATTGAAGTATAGTTGATTTACAATGTTGTGTTAGTTTCAGGGGTATAGCAAAGTGATTCGGTTATATATATATATTCTTTTCCATTATGATTTATTACAGGATGTTGACTATAGTTCCCTGTGCTATACAGTAGGTCCTTGTTGGTTATCTATTTCATAAATAGTAGTCTGTATCTGTTAATCCCAAACTCAAAATTTGTCTGTCCCTCCCCCCTCCCCTTCCCCTTTGGTAACCGTAAGTTTGTTTCCTATGTCTGTAAGTCTCTTTCTGTTTTGTAAATAAGTTCATTTGTGTCATATTTTAGATTCCACATATAAATGATATCATACGATATTTGCCTTTCTCTGCCTGACTCACTTCACTTAGTCTGATCATCTCCAGGTCCATCCCCATTGCTGCAGATGGCATTATTTCATTCTTTTTTATGGCTGAGTAATATTCCATTGTGTGTGTGTGTGTGTGTGTGTGTGTGTGTGTGTGTGTATACCACATCTTCTTTATCCATTCATCTGTTGATGGGCACTTAGGTTGCTTCCATGTCTTGGCAATTGTAAACAGTGCTGCTATGAACACTGGGGTGCATGTATCTTTTTGAATTAGAGTTTATTAATATCTTTTCTTATTCCCCTTACACAGCCTCATTTTATTTGTCCTTTTCAATATTCTAAGACTCAGAGATCTTAAGTCATTATGGCACATGTGATATCCATAATATCCTTCCAAATCACCTGACTCCATTCTCTTCCTATGAACAAGGGTCTGTGCTGACGGCACACAAAGAGTGAGGCCGACAAGGTCCCTGACATCTGGCAGTCTAGTGGGAGAGAAGGCACGTGATAAACAATGACAAATAATCAATGATTTTGTGCATGATGGGAAAGCACATTCACTTCTCATTTATGAATCAATCTTTCAGCTAAATATTTCTCAGGCTCCTGCCAGGAGGAGACTTGCCTCTTCTTCTTAGGACTTCCCCAGCCCTAAGAAGCATCTCAGCAATGAGCCCCTCCCCACCTCCTCCAGAATGGGGGAGTCACCCCAGAGGGAGCTTGGCGCCCCTTGGATTTCATACCCAGGCTCTTGAGCAAGAGGCTGAGGAGGTGTGGGGTTAGTTTTTTCCCTAATAGCCTAGATTGGAACCTAAAGCTACTTGTTCCAGAAATATTGTTTTAAATTGGTGGTTAGATTTTGAATTGCTGTAATTTAGTTATATAATGGATTGACATATCCTGAATGAATTGGCTTATTTATTGCTGTACCTGTAACCCACCTCTTCCAATTCTGAATTTTAAGCACAAATAACTAAAATATAATTAAACCTTTGGAACACATGTAATTTTGCTAATTTGCATTCTTCCCTTAGATGCTTGAAAAAGATTATTCTCAAGGAGAATGTTATCACTGATAGAACCGATGTGTTAGTAAATGGATGGATTTATTGTCCTGACGGATTTATTGTCATGTCACTGTGATGAAGTGACATTTATTGTCACTTTTAGAATTATGAAAGACCTTTGGCATCTTATTTCTCTTTTAAAGCAAAGCGTATACTATGAACGCCTATAAATGTAGCAATATCCCTATTAAATTACTCCTGTGTTTGAAATGGATTCTTCAATGTAATTGACAAAGACTCTGTTCCTTGAAAATGAATTTGTTTTTCTATCATTGAGTAAGTCTGGATGAAAAATGAGCCCCAAATGATCTTTAAAATGTTTGATTTCTTTCTTTTCTGAGTCAAATTTAAAGTAAACTCAAAAAGAAACGAGAGCTTGAGAGTCTGCTGCCGTGAACTCTGCCGGGCTCAACAAAGAAGGTCTGTGTGCATGCGGGAGGGGTCTCAGCCCCCCTCCCCATGCCCGCAGCCTTTGGTGGCAGTGACTTATGGACTTTGAGGTGTTGTGCCCCAAACAAACCAGAAAACTGCTGAGAGCTTGACAGGGCCATCAATCAGGGTGCCCACTCAGTTTGGCACCCTGTTGAGTCACCAGCCTGGATTTAAGCATTGGGTTTTGTTGCCTGTTTTATGGGACTGAGCCAGAAACTTAGTTGTGGGTTTCTTGTTCGTAAAGCCTGGGGCCAACTCATGCCCTCGTGGTTTCTATAGTCCCTCTCTCTCTCTCTTTCTTCCTCTCTCTCCCATTTGCTCTAAAGCCACAAATGTTGTGACATGAAGATTTTATTTCACAGGTAACGCAGCCCTTCTCTCTTTGTAACTATTCCCTAGAAGGAGAGAAGTGAGGTTTTCAAATGAAAAAAAAAAAAAGAGCAGATTGCCCAATTCCCTCAAAAAGAGAGGGTCTTTTTTAAATGTGCAATCTCTTCCTGTGTCTGTCAGGTTCTGCTGTTAGGGAGGCCCCACAGATTGTTGTCTGGACCGCCCCCCACCAGCACCTCCAGCATCCTCTCACGTTCCAAGTTTGCTCTGCAGGATCCGTCTACACTGCAGTCCCGGTTGGAGCAGCCGTGTGCCCTCACGCAGCAGGCAGGCTGTGCTGGAGCCGGTCCCACCCCCATGGCAGCTGGCCTGACTCCAAAACCCCTTCTCTGACCTCAGCTGTTACCCAACCGTAGACGTCTACGCTGCCCCCGATCTGGACGGGAGCTCTAAATGGTGTTTGTGGAGCACCCTGGGTTCCAGTGGAGGGAGGGGGTATTGCCCACCCCTTGCTGATCTGAGCGGCCCACCTGCGGGGCAGTAGGGCAGTTCTGGAAGGCCACCAGCTCCTGGATGCACAGAAAAGGCTGCCTTGAACCGGGTCTGTGTTCTCTGTTCTGTATTGAGGGCCACCTTAGCCAAAGCCTGTCTCCTTCTCACACTCCAAACCCCAGATAAGCACTTATTCTATCAAACCCCCTAAATTTAAGACTCCATCAGTAACATGCACCCTGTCACTGTTCACCCACCAACCTTGCCATCGGGGACAGGGGCTGTGGTCCTCACTGAACCTGGCTCTACACCTCTTCCTGTGTGCTCTGATGGTTTCTTGGGGTTAATTCAGCTGGAGGGACCCCTGACGCAGTGGAAAGGGACAAGCAATCGGCATCAGGAAGCAGGGAGCTCAGGAGCCAGGATTTCATCAGGGGTACTGCAGCCACGAGCTGGAGGGGCTGTGGCATAGCCCGGCCCCGTCCTCTGACCCATAACCTGGACAAGAAGGTCCAGGGTAAACACACACCAGCTCATTCTTCAAAAACGGTACCCCACCATGTTACTTTATTTACTCGAGTCCCCTGCAAGTGACCTCTCCACTGCCTCACCCAAGCCCCTCCTCTCCTGCCCTTCAGCTCCCTATTCATTCAGTTTTCACCAGAATCTGGTCCGTGTCCTGTCTCCAGGACCAGCCCGCTCCATCCTGCTGCTGGATCGTCCCGCTGACCCACAGCTGGGGGTGAGCCTGCCTGCCTGCTCTGCATCTTTCTGATGATGACCTGATGCCAGATGCCCCACTACCTCCCTTGGTCCCTCACCACCAGCCTGGACGTGCCTCACCCTCCCCTTCCACGTCCCAACAGCACTGAATCCACAGCAGCCTCGAGGGAGACTGAGCGAGGGGTCACCCCGGCTGCGGGTCACCCATGCCTTCCCTCGGGGAGTCCTAGGTTCCTGGGGGAAAGGGGATGTCTTTGGCACCAGAGACTGATGCTCAAATCGTGGCCATGCCCAGTTACCTGCCCCCTTCCCCTGGGTCACCTCGTCTGTAACCCAGGGATGGTGGCTCCTTCCCTGCAGAGCTGTCGTTGGGACTAAAATGAGTGATGTAATGCATTTCTGAACATGCGGCTGATACACAGCAAGAGCTCAAAACAGACTGGTCTAACCTTCTATTCCAACAGAGAGCTGACGAGCCCCCCACCAGTGTTCATTCACTCCGCAACTCTTCAGTGAGTGCCCACTGTGTGCTGAGCACCCTACTACCTGCTGAGCGCACAGCATCACGTAAGACACAGTCTGCCCCCTTGAAGGAGTTTAGGACTGAGTGTGTGTAGGGGCAGGCACAGTCGTATGTAAGAAGGTACACAGAGCAGCTCACAGCGGGGGGGCAGATGGGGGAGGAGGAGGCTGCCCAGCCCACAGTAGGGGCTCAGGGAACATCTCTGAACACAGTGCATGTTACTGGTGTGTCTGATTAAAGGAGCAGGATGGGACGCAGGGGGCACCTTGTCTGAGGCTTTGCGGCATTGCTCCCTTAGTGTCTTTTGGGTTCCTTCTCGGAAGCAGCCCAGTTTTTCTATTTTTCAGGCTGGAATGCCTGTTTGATGCTTCCAGGGGGAGTTGCCTGACCTAGACGTGGACGAGGTTATTTTAGGACTGATGTTCCAGGGAAAAGGCATCATCACCCGATGGTCCTCTGGAGTTTTATTCAACCTCGCACTGACTTCTGATGCTTTTTGCAGGAGATGTGGGACCGCGGATGGTCTGAGTCATACGGAATCTCTTCAGCTGGCAATCCTGCGAGGCCCACGGAGGAAGGAGGTGAATAAACTCTGCCAGAACATCCTGAAATGTGCCAAGTGGCATAACCTGAGAAACACAAGCCTCCAAGAGACACTTAGCATCAACTGTCCTGGGTTAGGGAGCACGTTCCAGGGCGTGTCTGGGGCCTGGTTTACAAACCCTGAGTTGCTATTACAGGTGTAGTATGTTATGAAGACCATCTGTGTTCCAAGCGCTGAACTTAAAGACGCCCGAAACTCTACGTGATGGAATTTAAGGCTGTTTGGGCGCCCTGCCGCTCTCCCTTGTGGCTCACAGGCCTATAGCGAGGTGTTTGCTTTACATGGGAGTCACCGTGTGATTTTAAAGGCAAGAACAGGCCCAGTGGTGACTACGGAGTTTCCTTTACTTTGCAGATCACTTTAATCCTAGTCAATCAACTTACGTACGACTTTCCTTATAAAACATCAGTTGAAGATGGGGTTAGTGTATCAGAGATTGGTGTCTATAGTTGGAATAGATTGAGTGTAGCTATGCTGCATATAGCGCACCCAAGAGATGTTTTCTAGGCATTTCAGTTTTGTAGATTTCTTCCGGCCTCTCTTCCTTCAGCTGGTCACTCATACACCTTCTGAACGTGTCTAGGGCCTTTGGGCGTGAAAGAAGCCAGAGAAGGGATGGGCTGAGAGTCTAGTATCACGATGTACTATAAGGCACACGTGGCTGCACCTTGAACTGAAAGTGGCAGTGGGGTTGGAAGGAGGGAGGTGTGGAGGGGTGGACATACAGAAGGAGAGGTGAGAGCATTGGGCGAAGGGCTGCCCTCTAAATGAAAAGTACAAGTGGGCCACGTGGCCAGGGATTCAGTGGCCAGTGAGCTGGTGCTTGCTGATTTCTGCGTCTCCTGAGATTTGTCTTCGATTCCCCCAGAATTTTTCATTCTGTCATCTTTTCTCATGGTGCAGTCTCTGCCACTTTTGTCCACCCCATCCCTGTTTTTGAAGATGCTCCAGGGAGACTGAATTTGAACCTGATAGTGAGAGCTGTGACTTGGGAAGAGGGAGGTAGGGAGAGAGAGAATGCGGGGGGCAGGGGGAAGAAAAAGGGGATGGACAATTATGTGAGCATTTTGTAGCCAGGGAACTTCAAAGCTCAGAAGAGCTACTATATATATTCATTGAATTTGCAAATTCATCTAAATTTAATACAATCGTCTCATTGTCATGGTACCGTTTCTCTTTTCTTTGGGAAAAAGTGGGATGAGAATGGTTTGCTGCTTTTCTTCTTGGCTGCAGAAGAGCACAAGACAAACTGCGAAAATATGATGTTAAATACCATAGCTCTGTAATTACCAAACCAAAATCCTAGGTGCCTTCCAAGCTGTGCTGTCACAAAATTGCTGCACAGTTCTCACAAACTTCATAAAACCTCTTAAGATAATTTTAATCTTTTTAACTTTTTAAAGTTGTGAAAGTCAGAACAAGCTTTTCTTTAGTTATAGACGAGACATGAAAAGTCTTAAATGTTAGAATCACTTTTAAAATATGGAATATGAAAAGACACAAGCTGTTTAAAAATTAAACGACATTTTGCTTTCACAGCTATTTAAGGGCTAAAAATTCATGGGACATATTTGTCTCAAAGTCTATTCCTATGAGCCGTTTGTCACTTGCACTCAATGACATTAAAAGGGAATAGCCTGAAATCAGCAAAGCTTTATAAGCATTTTCTTTTTGATGAAAACCATTGTTTTTTCTCTTGTTCTAGAATTATTTACTACTTAAAAAAGATACTTAAAATTTTCACCAACTTTTCAAAAATTTTAAACACAGAAAAAGTTGAAAGGAAAATACAATAAATGCTTACCTATATATTACATATATATATAGATAGATACACACACACACACATATATATATAGTTGTTATTGTTGCTATTAACCATTTGAAAATAAAGATATATATATTTTGATAATAACCATTTGAAAATAAACTGTAGACATGATGAAACTTCACTCCTAAATAGTTTAGCAGGCATCTCCTAAGACCCTCCTTCTACAATATCATTATTGTATCTAACAGAAAAACCTATAATTTAAAAATATTGTCCAATATCCAATCCATATTCAAATTTCCCCCAAAACCCCCAAAATGCCTTTTATAGCTTTTTTTTTTTTTAGCAGTGTCTGATCAAAGTTCATGCGTTGCATTTGGTGGTTATGCCTCCCCTTTGTCTTGTAAAATGTTCCACCCACATTTTGGAGGTTCTAGATTTTTGGTCTGAGCACCTAGGTTCCTCATGGTACCACGTAACTCATCCATGCTATTCCTTGAATGTCCTTTAAACTGGAACTCTCGAGGCTTCATTACATTCAGTTTAAACACTTCAAAGCTGAGGTTGGGTCCTTCATAGAGCATCATATCAAGAGGCCCGTGATGCCAGGGCCTCCCACTGGTGAAATGAAATGTGATGACATGGTTAAAGTGACAGATCATTCCATTCTCCTTCAGCAACTGGCGAATAATCTGCCAGGTGAGGTTCTACAAACATACTGTTTGCCAACAACTTCCTTTCCTCCTTCCACTTAATGGTTTTAGATCCCATTAATGATTCCTGCCCAGATCTCTGCGTGTGTTGCGTGTGTGTGCATCAAATTCCATCATTTCTTCTTTATTATTATTTGTATGTTATTATATATAAAGAATCGTGTTCTCTCTAGCCCCCACTTTTTAAATATTAGTATGGACTCAGTTATTTATTCAGTGTGTGAAAATCCATTATCGCGATGATTTTTACCAATGCCCAGAATTCCCCAAGTTGACCAGGAAGGGTGTCTTCAAACTGTCTCCGGGGTCATTTTGGCCAGTCCCGTCTTCTGGGAGCCTTTGCTTTCCAGCTCACTTTGCACTTTGCTTATCTCAGACCTGGACTCAGCCATTTCTTCTCTGAGCCAGGATTCCTTCCAGAGGGAAATGGTTCTTAGAAAGTCAAATATGGCCCTAGGGATGCTAACTGCTACAGGGACGTCCTTGTTTCCTGAACTTTTCAGGGGACAAAGCTGTAAAGATGTATTTTTTAAATCATGAGTAAATATGGAGGTTTCCAATTCAAGTTCAGTGTTACTGTTTTTTCTTAAATCATTTTGTATTTGAACCTCTTTTTTTCTTACACAAAACTCCTGATTCCTATTCATTCTTTTGGTTTTATCTTTTTATTTATAAGCATAAAGTAGTTTCAAGATTACAATACCAATATTGCTGTTAACAATTCGCCACTGAAAACGTGTGCAGAAATTATAGTTGGAATATTGTGTTTGAGGGTTTCTTAAAATGTTCTCTCTCTGTAATTAAGATGTCAATGTAATATAGAATTCAGTTCATTTGTGTTTCAGTGTTAGGATTTTATTTTTATATCTTTTTATGTAATTTTACTTTTTAAGTATAGAAAATATGTACATGTTCCATTTATATATCAAAATTATATTAAAATGTACACTCAGAGAAGTCTTGCTCCAATCCAAGCCCTCAGTCTCTGGTTATCCATCCTGTATTTTTTTTACATAAATAAGCAAACACACACACTCACTCACACACAGACACACACACTTCCTCTCCTTTCTTTCACAAAAGACAGGACGCTAAATTAACTGTTCTACCCCCTGTGTTTTTCACTTCACAGTATATATTCTCACCCATTGTTAAACTGAACTACAGTCTTCTAGAATTGTTTACTAAAATCCAATCTTAAATACAACTTTGAAATTTAAATTTTAACAATTTTGGTCTAGTAGAAATTATTTATGTGATAAGTTCGTGTGGTGAAGAATCCAAACAATATAAAATTGATATGTTGAGAATTCCCATTCCCACCCTGTTCTTTCCACCTCCCCTCACACACTTATAGGCACCTTTTATTTGTCCCTGTGAATCATTTTGTTTACTTTATTGTAAATATGACTCTACGTTATTATTTGGCTCACTTCTATACACAGGATGGACCATTCTATGTGTACATCTGCCCTTTGTTTTTTCACTTAACAATATGCATGAGATCCTCCGGATCAGTACATGGAACTCATCCTTATTCTTTTCTTGCAAGTGCACAGTATTCTTCCTAATATGTATGGGTGACATCAAAGCCAAGGTACAAGCTGGGCTCTGAGTCCCCAGCCTTCCTCAGATCTTCCCTCCTGCCCACCTGCTTCCCTCCTCTGCCCCCTCCTCCTGAGAGCCCCCCTCGGCCAAGCTCTTGCAGCAGAATCCCCCCCCACGACCCCAACCCCAAGTCTCTGCTCAGCGGGGCCATCGTTCTTCCGACAGGCTCTTCTCTCCGCCTGCCCAGGCTCATGCCTGGCTGGAGGTGCATTTCCCAGAGTCCGTGAGTCTGGGGACCTCATGTTTACCTCCTTATCCTTGTGCCAAAAGCAACTGTCAAGGGGGACATTCCCTCCAGAAACTGCCTTGCTAATGGGACCAGATATTGATGGTGTATTGATTGAGTCTCCTTTTCTATGGCACGGTGTTTATCTGGTCACAGGGATGGACTGCTCTGCACTTTCCATACGTTTCTATTCCGTTTAACTAGCACGCTCTTTAGGTCTGTTAGCATCTTCAATCAGGGTAGTGAGGTCATGTTGATTGCGGCTTATCTTGTATATTTAAGGTGACTGCACGTTTCCGGTCTCGTCAGTTTGGGGTTGATTTTACAGTTAGCTCAAAGGGCAATCGCGCTCCCATCACGGCCAGGCTCCGAGGGAGGATGCTTACATTTGCAGGGACACAGTACCTGGGCGTGAATGTCCCATCCCGCTTCTGGGAGCAAAACTCCATAAACACTTTCATTATCAAGAAATCAGGGAGGAAGACTTTTGTCACAGTACTTACCTTCTGGAAGGTGTGTGTTATTTTCATCTGCACGTTTACCTACCCCATGTGTGATTTGAGTAATAGTGTTTCTATGCCCAGGAGGTGTGTCTACTTGCAGAGAGGACATTTCAATCTTTGGCTCTTAGTAAAGAGGCAAGCTAGAAACTTGTCTGGATTCCTTTCTACCTAACTCCCAGGAATGATTTGCAAATTCATGAGATAATGTCTCAGAAGCACTCTGAGCTCTTACGAAAAAGGAACCAGAGAATGCCACGTATCATCCTTATAGCCGCTGGGTCTGGGGTAACTCCCATGTTTCTGGGAAAGAGGCTGAACCGCTCTTTCTTTCCAGCCGTCCTTTGCCTAAGTGGCCACATCCTCACTTTCCACACGGAAGGTGAGGTGACCGTCCTATCTGTCCACACTTCACCTTCATTATTTTGACAGAAACAAAAACACACCATTTTAAGTAACTGTCCTGGGTGTTGCAGCTTCCAAGTGCACCAGGTGGGATTTGAAGGTAGATCTGTTTAACTTCAAATCCCCTCCACCACCGCACAACACACACTCTTGTTTTTTTACTGTGGAGGTAAGAGAGGGCTTCCCGGACCGACCCCCTGCTTCCACTGGAAGGAAGGAGGGTGGAGACTCTAGAGGAGAGGGGAGGGCTGCAGCGCTGGTTGGCAGTCCCCGCGCTGGCAGGTGTGCTCACCTGTGCTCTGGCTGGGGGCAGGGCGACTTCACTGCACAATGTGGGTTCTGTCCTTCCTGACGATTCTCGATTCTCGGGGCTGGTTGAAGCCCTGCATCCCTGCGCTGCTGGGCGGGTCCAGGATGTGCAGACCATGCGGTGCTGTGGTCCCTGCCAGGCCCGAGCCCCGCGGGGGGCGAGCCCACGCCTGCACCTTGTGCTCCACCACGAGGGGCCACGCGCCACCGTCCTGGAGAAGACCCGGGTCCTGACTCTGCCCCTTGCTCGCCGTGACACCCGGAGCGGGTCCCACCTGCTCGCAGCCCAGGTGCCACGTGAGCCGGGAAGGGGGATGAAAAGCCCACCTTGGAGGCAAAGGAAAGGGAGGCAGTCACGACCTCCTTACCTGTGCTTCCCCTCAAACGCACAGGGGCACACAGATTGAGAGTATTCGACTCCCTCCCTGGCCAGGGGTTTCTTCTTCCAGCCTCTTCCCGGGCTGCTTTCCAGGTTTCCATCTTATGAGTGGTTGGAACTTGGAACAGAGTTAGATGTCGGGTGAGCCAACACTGAGGACGACACTTGGACACACAGCTGGAGGGAGGGGCTGGGTGGGGGGCCATGGAGGGACGCCCACTCCATGGGGTGGCTATGGGAGGCCCCGCCCGGCAGGGCACAGCTGCTCCCCACCTCTACTCTCACCCCGCGGGAGGACCCGGCACTTGGTGTGATGCTCTGGCTGGACATGTTCAATACTTTTATCTTTGACCTTGTGTTTGGCAAGTGACATCACAGGACAAGCGCGTCGTGAGCAGAGGAGGTACACATAATACTCATGTCCACCTGTCCACTGCTCCACTGGCCTTTGACGTTCCTGGTGCCCACGAGCCCCGAATTCCAGCGGACCCCCATGCATGGGAGTGCAAGGTGGGAGTGTTACCTGTGGCCCAGAAAGGGGTGGAGCCTTGGCAGTCCCCAGAGGACATGCTTACAATTTGAACAAGAATCTGTTTCGAAAGAAGGGAGAAGAAAATGACATTGAAAGAACCACCACCCCATCCGTCATACCCTTTCTTACTCATGTCCTTTCCCCGGTTAGCCAAAGCCTTAGACATAAAGTGATGACACAGAGAGAAAGAGAAAAAAGACAACCCTTAGTTCCTTTTCCTCTTGGTCCTTTCTTATCAGCAAATGAATGCAGAGGGTGTTGGTGGCACGTGAGTGTACCAAGACGTGAAATAAAAGCAGTTGAATTAGTTTTGTGTAGCATGTCAACCGTTTTCTCTAAGAACAAAATACAAATGCATATGTAAGCTACAAAATACGAATTGCGTGGCTTCAGTGATTCTGTGTATGAGTTACATGCTTATTTGCATTCAAAGCTGGCACTGCAGAGTACAAAGATTTATGGTTAAATTTGTGCCAATAATGTAAATTTAAATTTTTCTTCACATAAAACTTAAATGGCAAATTAAAACCTGCTATGGCAATTTGAGAGAAAAACCATGGAAGAAAGAGAAAAACTTTATATTTTAGTACCCTTAGGAGCACTTTTTTCCTGCTTTTTGAAAAAGAAGTACACATTTTTTTTTTTTTTTTGCGGTACGCAGGCCTCTCACTGTTGTGGCCCCTCCCATTGCGGAGCACAGGCTCCGGACGCGCAGGCTCAGCGGCCATGGCTCACGGGCCCAGCCGCTCCGTGGCATGTGGGATCTTCCCGGACCGGGGCACGAACCTGCGTCCCCTGCATCGGCAGGCGGACTCTCAACCACTGCACCACCAGGGAAGCCCAAGAAGTACACATTTTAATTTTGCATTGCAACTAGCAACTTGTGTAGCTGGCCCTGGACTCATCCAAGGTGGGTGATCAGTTATCTTGGGGCATCTCAGAAATTGTCCTGTTTTGAGATGTATAACATCAGAAACTTGTATTTTAGAAAAGACATTTTATACCATTTGTGGTTTGTTCCTCTTTAATTTTGTAGCATGTTTGTTTTCAAAATGTCTACTTTTCTCAAGTTTTTTAACAGAATATCAAAAAAGGCATTTTCTCCCCTATTAGGAAGGGAAGGAAAGTCAAACCCTAGGGTAGCTCTGGGGCAGGGGGAGTGAAGACTCCTCTCCACTGAGGAATTCTGACCTGGAAACAAAATCCCTTCGGACTGGGGGAAAGGAGACTGGTGTCTTTTATTTATTTTTGTAAGACGGGCCATTTCCTCATATCCAAAACAAACAAGCAAAACACTTGTTTGAAGGACCTCAAAGAACCTTGGAAAAACTCATGACGTTTACTGCATCTTTGGACAAGCCAGAGACACTTTCACACTGACCCATGGAGAAACATGATTGGGCTTTTCAGAGCCAACAACATCCGCTTTGCTTGTTGGCTCACAACCCCCGATGCAGTCCCTCTGCTGAAAAGTCATGGAAAACACGGATAAATCCTGGGCCTAAAGAACAGCCTCTTGTGGGCTACAGTATTGCCACAGCCCAGAGAACACATGTAAATATGCTCTTTCTGTATTAAAATTTAAAGGAAGGTAGATTAAACACACAAAAACCCCAAAGTGAGGAAAACCAGGAAGGTCAAGAGGTTGCCCGAGCTGCAAGGACCCAGATCTGGAGAACCCCTGTATTGATCTCCGGGGGCTGCAGTGGACCCACGCGCCCCAGGTTTCAGTGGACGCTGTCCTTACCTCTGTAACATGCCTGGGTGTGTCTGTTACTCCATGTGTGCTTAATAAGTGCTTATGACTGTTCCAATTGAATTAAAAAGAAGATAGAAAGGATCTGGATTGGAAACCATGTGATCTCATTAAGCTGCAGAAGCCCCCCCCAGGGGACGCAATGAACAGAACAAAGTTCCTGCCTTCACGATGCTTACATTGCGCAGAATCCAGTCACCCTTCAAAGTGTAACAACCACCACCTTCTGGAGGAATCTGTGCTCAAACTCCCTGAAAGTGAGCAACGTTCACCATCACACTCTCCTGTAAGTACCTAATTCTTCTGCTTAGTCCTCTGCACTCGGGCCTGGTTTACTTAATTATTTACAATTATTGATTCATGTCTGTCTTTACCGGATGATCACTTCATGAAGGCAGCAGCTGTGTTGCTTCTGCACCGCTGTGTTTTTGAGTCTATCAGCATATTGTTGGCTGCAAGAGACATTTGTTTTTGTTTTTAATTTTTTTTTATTCAGCAGGTTCTTATTAGTTATGTATTTTATACATATTAGTGTATATATGTCAATCCCAATCTCCCAATTCATCCCACCACCACCCTACCTCTCTGCTTTCCCCCCTTGGTATCCATACGTTTGTTCTCAAGAGACATTTGTTGATTGTGCCTAATTGCTTGCATTAGGTACTTGTATTTTTCAACATACTTTTAGCCGAAAGGTGGCACTGCAGGAGAATAAGTGAAGGAGGCTGCAAACTCACTGACTCAACTGAATGGGATGGGAGAGTCCCAGTCATAGGCTAATGTTAATAACTAGAAATAACCAATCGTCAAACTTGTACACATCCCATGCAAACACACATCCGAACGCTCTTAAGAGCAACGAATGAAAGTCTCCTAGACTCACCAAGAATATTCATATTTCTAAGACCATTTAAGAGGTCCTGGTGAAGTTCCAAGAAATACAACTGAAATCCAAATCATTCTGAAATGTGGATTTATTAACTAATAAATGTCTATAGGATACAGACAGGGAGGCTTTTCCTATTTCAGTGGCTCTAGGTAAAGAAAAAAACTTGTGATTTTTTTGTTTAGTAACTTGCTTTGAATGACCACATTTCACTGTTAACCTGTGACCGGAATTCCAGTCCCCTTCTTAAAACTCTTCCCAGAGTTTAAGTGTTTCAGCCTCTTCAAAGGCTTCAGGAGAAACTCTAAAGAAAGCAGCTAGACAAACCCTTGATAAAAAAAATCTGCTCGTGGTGTCAGCTGTGAATAATGCATGGTGATTTCTATGTTTTAGTGTCAGCCATCTGGGCACCTGTGCCCCAGGCAAGTCACCAACCTCCACAGAGCACCTTTCCCATGAATTCATACTCCCTTCCTTTATGTGTGTCTTACAAAAAACAAATAAAACTGTACATGCTCCTTTATTTTCATATGAGATTTTTCTTACGCAGTAATAAATATTTGTGTGTGTGTGTGCATGTGTATGTGCGTATGTGTGTGTGTGTGAATAATGGAGCCAAATAAACAGAATACAATTCATTTGGAAACAAGGTTTTGCTATATAGCCTTCTTTACAGTTCGCATTATACACGAAATTTTGTCCATGCCCTGAAAGCCTAGAATCTGATTGAACAAATAAGGCACACATATAGGTCTGTTGGCTGATTTTTCAAAGTTCTTGATCAACAGACACAAATTCAGCAGTCTGCCTCAGATTCTGAATCCATACGACAGCTCACAAATTGTACTTCGGGCCAAGGTGTAAACTTTCTGTACACTCAGCAGGAAGATGACAGGTAAGAGCCAGATGTCACAGATGGTGAAGTGTGGGTACATAGGGATTTCTTGCATTTTCGCTGGAGATGACTGGGGGAAACCGTCTGGGGGAGAACCTCTTTGGCAGAAGTATAGCACGATGATGTCTCCTACAAATTAGTAGAAGTTTTCCAGGTTTTTGGAATTTGGAGACCTTGAAAATACTTCTGCTGTAAACATCAAACTGACAGCTTAAAAAAGGGGTAACCACAGAATATATTAGCAAAAAGAAGAAAGGCTTTCATTCTGCTTCCAAGTTTTTCAAGTAAAAGTGCCAAAAACCACGTGGCTCCTAACTAAAATCACTTCTAGACGAATACTGTGACTTATAAGTGAAAACACAGAAACGTGTATCTCTGAAAGTATTAAATGAGTACATATGTAAGGAGAACACGTTACCTATGGGAGAGGACGTCCTCAAGTTGGCGAGAGTCATCATGTTCTCTGCAGGCTCGATGGCGTCTATGAATTTTGGCAGATTTCACTGGGAGTGTCAACTGCCAAGTTGACAACTTTTATATTCCTCTGGGAAACACTGTTTGGTAAAGTTACCAGTTGAGACTGAAAAAGGTTATTAACTCTGTGTTTGCGTATTGAGCACGTTAGAGAAAATTAGCATTTGGGACAAGGATGGTGTTTCTGAATGATTTTGTCAATTGGGGTAGCATTAAACCAAGTTCAGAAAAGATAAAGGCTAAAGAGGTGAGATGAAACCCACATAAGCCACAAAGTGACATATTCTTTGCAGCTAAAACTCAAACCCTTGTGAGAATGTCTATCACTCGACTGTAGGGCAGTTTTTAAACATGTTACTAAGGGCCAGGGCATCTGACTATCAGAGCAGCTACCGTGTTTCAGCATAACAGCTTCAGAAATGCAGGAACAGTCCTTGTTTTCCAATAATAGCAATAGCAATAGTAATAATAATACTAATAATAGCCACTACTGCTCATTGGATGATGCCTGTGCTCCCGGTTTCTCTGGGTGTTATCTCCATCTGCATAGCGCTCCATATGAGGTAGCATGTATTACTTTCTTCAACTTACAGAAGAGGAATCTGTGGCATTAAAGTCTCAATAATGACCCGAGGAAGCCATTGATTTCCATGTAGATGCAGAGACACCTGGAGTGACCAATGCTTGATTCATCATGTGTGCAAAAGTTGGGGTCATATGCTTTAGGTGCTCATTAAATATCAAAACAATATGTTTATGAGTATTCAATGTAGTTGATTTTCTCCCCAAACCATTTTTATACCTCATGCCAGGTTTCAGGCAAGATCATGCTCAGATGGGGGACAAAGGTGGCTGGCCAAGCAGGGCTCCGACCAAGGGGATCAGTATCCTGTGGGCTGGAAAATCCTTCAGAATCAGCCTGTCTAGATAATAGCTACTGCTTTTCAGATTGGGGAAATTTTAGGGTAAAACAGCCCTTGTAAAGACAATGCCACTGACTATTGCTGTGCAGACCTGTGTAACCCCAGTGTGAAAACACAGCTCCAGAAAGGTGGCTTTGCTTGGGCAATACTAGTTTTGAAAATTAGTGGCCTGTTTCCTGAGTTCTGATGTGTGAATCAGGACGGTGGTTCTCTCCTCCGACTGCCCACCTGAGAACCACCTGACAGCTTTCCCAAGCTCACAGCTTTCCCTGGCTCACAGGCCAGGATCAAGTCAGAATCTCTGCACGTGGAGAACAAGTGCTTTGATTTAATGAAAAGATCCCAGGTGCCTGTAACCTGCAGCCACAGGGAGCACCCCTTCTAGGTACGATGTAGACAACGGAAACCCCTGGAGCCTATGTGTTCATAGACGAAGAAGTGGGATCCAGGTCTTAGAATCTCTAAAAATCAAACAGCCAAATTGGCACACAGAGTGGCAGAGGAAGCAGGAGGTGGATCAGGTATGATCACGCATCTCCTAGCCAGGCATCTAAGACAGCGATTTTGAAGACATCTAGACAGTTGTTAGTATGGAAAACCTACAAAGAAAATGACAAAATATTTAGAGTAAACTGAGGATTCATGTGGTGACACAGTGTTGCGTAAAATTCAGGAGGGCTTTTGACCTCTTAATTAGGTCCCAAGAACAAGTTGTACCAGAGAGAGCGAGAAAGAAGGAGAGACAGAGGGACAGAGATGACACCACCTAGGAACATCACAGTGCTAGCCCTGACCCTAACTTGGAAAATAGGGGCAGACTGACATCAGGCTTCTACAAAACACAAAGCACCTCCTGGCAGTAGTCACTGATTTGCTGATAATTTAAGTTCCTGTTATCTTCTCTTGCCCTAGTGTGGGGCATGCTGTTTGAGGTTCCGATGTCCAGGCTTCTCCAGGGCTCCAGAGCACACAGATGGTCTAAGTTTCTGGGTGTCTTCACAAGATTTGACTGCTTTGTGGCTTCATAAAAAGGTAGTGGTTTGCAGTGTATTTGTCATTCTCAGCAAATTTGTGAAGACACCTGAGCTCAGAACGTAAGCTTACTGTATCTCAAAAAAGGGAGACCTGGTTGATTAACACAGAGAACCAAGGTTTGCTTAATTGCCATCAGCAGACTTTTCCATCATGTAAAACCAATTCAAGCCCAGAAGGCTGGTGCACCGTGGAAGTCAAGTTTTTCCCTCTCTGTCCTCCTGATGGAAATGCCAGTTCTGAACGGTCCTCCCTACGGATCAGATCACCTACTTCAGGTCCCCAGGATTCCCACAGTGCTGAAGCGGGGCTCCTCCACTGCTGGATAATCGAGAGATGAGGGACTCAGACACGCTGTCGTCTCCAAGCTAGAACCAGATATCTCTAGATCTTATCTAGAGAACGAGAAAAAGGGAGATTATGAGGAGAGAAGGGAAACAGTATACTCTCTCCCCAGGGGCCATGAAAAGCAACAAACAAATCCGAGGCGAAAACAAGACTTCTTCAAAATATACAGAGCAGGTGCGCATCTGACCCCTATGCCCATTCTTGGAAAGACTCAGGATTTCCCAGAGCCCAGTCAGAGCTGACACTTCTCACCAGGTTCTATATGGGCAGGACACTGGTCTGCATTAATTCTGTTTCTACTCAGTCCGTGCAAGTGGGCACGTGTGGGCCTGGCACACGTGACAGTCCCACAAAATTGTTATGTTCTCATGTCGCCCGCGCATGATTCCTGAGCCTTAAAGGACTCCCTCGGCTGGGCTGAGCTCAGGGGTGCGCCCTGTGTACAGGATGCTAGGATAGGTTCCTTCTGTCTGCAGAAGGACAGGACCCAGCAGTGCTGCGGGTCTGAGGAGCGAGCGCTCCAAGTTCCCCGCTCGGAAGCTCGGGCTCGCCAACACCGGGTTCCGGAGACCCGACCCTGCTCCGGCCTCCAGCCGCCCGGGGGCGGGACCCCGCGCAGCTCCGAGCCGCCCTCCCATTGGCCGGCGCGCACGCCCGTCCGCGAGCGCGGCTTCGAAAGTTTCATTGAAGGAGAAGTGCGCGCCCGCCGGGAGCCCGGGCTGCGCCGCCAGGGCGAGGCTGCGCTACGTGGGGCGGGGGCGCGCTGGCCGCCGGGAGGCGTTCGGTTTTCATTTTATTCGTTTAAGTCGAGGCTGCCGAGGAGCCAGTGGAGCCTGAGCCTCTCGCGCGCTTTCTTCTCGACTTCTGCCCCCACTTGCGTCCCACAGAGGACCCGTCAGCGAGCCCCGCGCTGTCGGGGATGGTTCCTTGCGCCGGGCCGCTCGCGCCCAGCTCTCTCCAGCCCGAAGCCCGGGGGCGCAGAGGCTGAGTCGCGCGCCGCTGGGGGAGCCGCCGCGGGGCCGCTCGGGGCCGGGGCCGCTCTGGGAGCCCAGGCCGAGGGCCGGGCCGGGCCGGGCCGGCAGCCCAGGCAACTCGCTTCGGAGGAGGCTTGGTGGAGAAGACTGTCTGCCACCCCCGAGCGACAACCTAGGAGCCGACAGAAGGACAGCACGCCCTTCTCGCCCCTTTCCTCGCCGCACCGCCTCGCGGGACCCTCCTGAAGTGCCCCGTATCCCGCCCCGCTCCGGCCTCCGCCACCCGCTGCAGAAGCCCCCGGCGCCGGATCGCGGAGTCCACACCGGATGGGCCGGCCGTGCGGGGTCGGGCGCCCGGCGAGTGGGCTTCCTAAGGCCTGCTGAGCGGCGGCCGGGAGAGCGGAGAGGGGCGGCCGGGAGTGGAGAACGCGCCCTCGGGGCGCACAGCGCGGCGGCTCTCGCAGAGACGATGCCCGGGCGGCTGGGAGCCGCCGGCCGCAGGTCTTAGGCGGGCATGGGCTTGGCAGCCCAGTCCTAGCGACCCTCTGCGCCGACTCGCCGGACGGACGCGATGGCCTCGGAAGTGGTGTGCGGGCTCATCTTCAGGCTGCTGCTCCCCGTCTGCCTGGCAGTAGGTGAGTGTTTTCCGCTCTCCGAGATTCCAGGGTGAGGGGGCGGGCTTCGGAGCAAACCCGGGTCACTGGCTCGAATGCCCGGAACCCGGTTCGGAGAACCCGCGCCGCAGTCCCGGTGCCACAGCAGGGCACTGGCACTTTCCGCATCGGAGCGCACGAGCGGGGTGTCTCTCAACGGTCCAGCTGCAGAGTCCGGGCGACCGGGCCCGGCCTGTGCTGGAGACTGTTGAATGTAGTTACACGTGGAATTTTTTTGTGGAGTACTGACTCGTGCACAAAGGATGCGAATCTGGCTGGAAGGCAGTTGTAGACCCCCTTCCCAGGATCGTACAAGAGTCCCCCTCCGCCTGTCCCTAGACGCAGGGAGCACGGTGAACCAGACAGTTCCTAGGCCACCTCTCCCCTATCCAATATCCCAGCCATTGTGACGGAAGAAGGGAAGGACTCAGGTCGTTCTAAAAAGAACAGGAGGGCGCCAGGAAGCAGTGCCCCGAAGTTGCTTACTTTCTTTTTCTCTCAAAAAAGCCGCTACAACAAAAGTGCTGGTCGCGGAGGCTGCAGACACCAAAACCCATCCCCCACTCCGGCGCCGTCCAGACAGATCTGTCGCCGGTTAGAGAGTCGCACTGGGACTCTGAGGCTTAAGGGAGGGCCAGAAGGGAGCCTCGCCGACTCCCAGGCAAGGATCTCACTATTTATACGCGGTTGGCAGGGCGTGAAAAGCCACTGGGTGTCAGGGCCAAAGACACGGGCCCGGCGGTGGGCTTGGAGTGAGAGTTGCCGAGTTGCTCCTCTAGTAGACCGCGTCTGCTACACTGAACCCCACTCCTAAGGTGACTGTGGGCGCCTAGCTCTCCCCTGTCCCCATCAGAGCTAGAAAAGAGAACACTTCTTACCAAGTAGCAATTGCATTTATAAAGAGAGCCTGACCTGTGCAGAAAAAGCTACCGTTTTCCATTTTGCCAGAGGTGGAGGAATCAAGATCACACCTGTGCTAACTGTTTTCTTTGAGCAGGTAATCGAAAGGGGGCCCTGGAGGGGTTCCTGAGGGTTGATCCCAGCTCCCGGAGGGCATTTTGTAGTCGAGTATTAACACGCAAGACACCTCCGCGGAAAACCGAGAAGGCTTGCGGAGTGGAAACAGCTGGAGGCGAGAGGCCTGGTCCTCGGGCAGGAGGAGGGACCAGCACGGATGCCAGCCTCGGCCTCTTTGCCACTTGAATTTCAGGGCAGGACCGTTTTGCAGGGATCTTTGTCCTTGATCATCGCGCCTGTAGGTGAGGCGCGCAGCTCCCACGAAGCTGCTGAGGGCCACTCTCCCCGCCAGTTTGCTTGAGTTTGAAAAGAAAAAAGCCTCTGGGAAAGCGATCTGGGGAAATAGCGCGGCTGCTTCACAGGTCGCGTCCTGTCTGGGGGCCCGCTGACGCTGTGCCTGGCTCATTCCCTATTTGCCGAGTGGACGCTGGAGCCAGGGTTAACCAGGGGCTTTCGGTGTGGGGTAGACTCGCGGTTGTCAGTCAGGTGGGGAGTGGCTCCCCCGTCTCGGCGGGGTGGCAGCTCCCGGGGACTGTCGGAAGAGTCAGGCGCATGGTTTCCTGCGGCGCACACCTAGCGGAGCGAAAGGACAGCAGGGATTACCAGCTGATGGCCAGGGACCTCGTGCTGAGTTTGGCGCTCGCAGGACCCAGCTCGCTTGCCCCGATGGTCCGCGGCCGCCGGAGTGGGGGCCGTCTCATTCCGACTCATCATGGGGGTCTACACCGCAAAGTCCTTCTGCAGGATTGTTGAGCTCTGCCCTCCCGAGGGCCGGGGCGCGGCACACTCCCAGGGGCTCCAGGAGGAGCGGCGACCACGGTCGCGTGGTGGGATCCCGCCACCGCCCGGCCCCTTTGCCCCTCCCCCTGGCCTCCTCCCCGCACCCCCGGGCCCCGCGATGTGGTCACCGCCCGAGGAGCGCTGGGTCCCAGCCAGGCTCGCCCGGGGGCGGGATGCGCACGTGCGCCCAGTGGGCCCCCCCACCCCCGACCTTCCCGGCGGGAGGGCGGCGTCCGGGGACAGAGGAGGGCCGCGTCGCCCGCCGCCCTGCACCGCCTTCCCTTCCAGCTCGTTCCTCTGGATTCCCCCCGCCTTCCGGGTTCAGGGAGGCTAACCTGTGTGTGTGTGAGTGTGTGTGGAAGGGTGCGCGCGGGGTGGGCCGTATCATGTTAGCTCCTGTGGCTCCCCACTCCCCGGAGGAGGAAGGGGAAGGACTTGGACCTCGGACCTAGCCCCCTGCCTGGATGAGAGCAGAGCTCCTGGCAGGACCAGAGCTCTGACCCCCGACTGACCCCTCACTGGTCGGTGAGGAAAGACAACCCACTTCCGAGGGCTAATGCGCCTTCTAGTCTTTGTACTTGACTTGCAGGACGAAAGGCGGCTGGGTGGGTGTCGCCTGATTCGGGCATGCAATTCTCTTCTATAGGAAGTGGATGTTTTCAAGGTTATTGGAGGGTTTTCAGGTCCGCCTGCTCCCAAGGTGCTACTAAATCAAATATTCAGGTTTCCCTAATATCCTGGGCATGGAAGAGTGCAGTGATCCGCTTGCCATTAGAATCGATTTTTACGTTTTAGCCGTCTATTTTTATATCTGGCTAAGGCAGCCTTCAAAGCCAAGCATTTGCAGAAGCTCATGCATTTCTCTTTAAAACCACTCCTCCAACATCATTTCAATGGACTGTTGAAATGTTTCTGCACATGGATGCCCTAGTCTCTTCACCTAAGGATGGATGCTAAAAATTAACTGCCATTGTGTTTAATTCGATGTTTGAGTTCTTTCTTTTTCTGTAAAAGAAATTTACAGAGAAATGATAAGTGAAATCAGGCCTCTTTTACACAGGTTAGGTGGCTCTTAAGTGTTTAAAGCAGAACAAAACTGTAGTATAATATAATATAATATGATGTCATATATCACATGATATGATATATATGATATGATATAATATGTTGTTTATCATCCAAAGTGGACATCCAGTGGCAGGTTTTCCTACATCAATAGAGACTGAAAATTTTAAAGATCTCCAAAATTGTCTATGAGTACTTGGGTAGCCACCCTGATTTTTTTTTCTTTAAACCTTACATGAAAGAGAACCTAGACAAAACCTTCCATAATATTATGCAATCTTTAATAATTATAATAGTATCTGGTCACTGTTGAGCACTTCAGAAATATTTTTACCTTTATTTTCTTTTGGCTTGACTCTACTGTCCCACCCAACTTTAAGTATATGGTTTGAGTCCATTCCTGGGTTGGGAACCAGTTAGCATATTTTTATTCACACGCTGCTGACCATTCATTTCATCTTGCCTGATGTTGCTTGGAGTCTCCTAATGTCTTTCCTGGAAGAGCTGACTTAATGTTATTTTACGGGGAGGAGAGGGGAGCCTGGCTTGGACAGAACAGATTGGTCCAGGAGGGGAAGAGTCACAAGGCATCGCGAGTTTATGCTTCCCCTAAATGAGGTGACTAGAGCCGAACAGGAGACTGTGTAGATTATGAAAAGAATCAGCCAACCAGCTAGTGCTCTGAGGGCAAGTCACACTTGGATAATATTGCAAATCCACCAAGAATCTCTAAAATTCCCTTTAGAGAGAGCTGGATTAAAATGAGCAAAACTTTGGAGTCACTTTTGGAATATGTACGAGTATGGCTATATCTAAACGTAATTTCCTCTCTATTGTGTAATGTATTTACCCCTGTAACGCGTGTCATTTTGTAAGAACACTTACACGTACTCCAAGAATTACCAATGAGCAGGGCCTAGAGTCTCCCCGGCCTCTGCTGTAGCTATCAGAGATAGGCGGTCTCAGCTGCTGAAGGATGCATTGGCAGCTTTAATATCGCTTTCTTTTCCATCACACCTTCTCAGCCTTAGATAGGTGTATACTATTTATCACTTTCAGAAAGGACAAGAGTGCTAGGGAAAAGGATTGGGAATTTATAGGTTAAATCTAAAATAAAATATTTCGTAAACAGACAGGCAAGATCATTTTGTCACTTGGGCAGTAAAAGCTGGAGCCATGTGTCCACCTCATAGTTTGTCACTGGGTCTGTCCCCCTACAGGCCATGTGTGCCTGCTCATCATTCGGGGAGGAGGGTGCAGTGACTCGGCAATTTAAGAGACCTCCATTCACATCCTGGCTCTGATTGCAGAGTTGGTTTGGCTTGTTTGCTTCTCTTCCTGCACATTGGAGATATTAATACCTCCTTCCTGCACACCTTGGGTAATGCCTGACACACAGCAGGTACTCTTAAGGGAGGGATTATGACTGCTTTTGTGAGTATAGTGGCAGGAAGGCTTGAGGAAAGTCTGTGTAGAAGTTAACAGGCTAGCAGGTGGTGACATGAGTCATAAGGAGCCTGAGTTGAGTAGATGGGATTCGTATGAAAGCAGTTGAGTACTGAAATCTAGAGCTGAATTATGCGATTGAAAGTTGGTTTGTGTGTGGCAGGAGGATTTTTAATGATCAGGATTTTTCTCGACATTTTATTCAATATTCTATGTATCTGCATTGCATTCTAATTAAATAATAGATTCTCCCTAGAACTATACTGACAATGTTTACTTTTGTCTTCCTGATGCTATGCCATCATTTTCATAGTCTTTAATATGATCTTATTTTTCACTTTCTCTGTGTTTATTACATGGATATTTCCCTTTCAGATCCTATGCTACTACCAGTTAATTGTTTATAACGTTGCATAGTTACAGTATAATATTATAATTTTTTCCATAAATGTCCAGGAGAACTTAGAATAATGTAAGTGTAGCTGCATATTTAAGAATGGCTTCCTCAGTGTTCACTCGGCACTTTGCTTCATATAATCACGGACTTTTAAATTTTTTTATTGAAGTAGAGTTGATTTACAATATTGTGCCAATCTCTGCTGTGCAGCAAAGTGACTCAGTTTTACACATATAGACATTCTTTTTTTAAATATCCTTTTCCATTGTGGTTTATCCCAGGAGATTGGATATAGTTCCTCGTGCTATACAGTAGGACCTTGTTGTTTATCCATCCTAAATGTAATAGTTGCATCTGCCAACCCCAAATTCCCAGTCCATCCCTCTCCCTCCCCCTCCCCCTTGGCAACCACAAGTCTGATCTCTATGTCTGAACCACAGAGTTTTGTACTAAGTTATGTGATCCCACTCTTCCCTTCCACATGCCTGCAAGTTCAGGGACCCCATGTAATCCTTTATCACATCCCCAGCACTAAACTTACTGCATAACACACAGTAGGTAGTAAATAGATATTTTTAGGGTTTTTTAAAACTGGAAAAATTGTGTCATTACCGTTCAGCTGTCCAGGCAGGGCTGTGACCCACAGTGAACACCGAAGAAATATTGTCAACTGATTGATTAATGAAATCAAGGGCTAAATTTTTTCCCTTGAATATTTCAGAAGTCTGAAAAAAGAGTTAAGTCTAGCATCTTATAGCTATGGGTTTTTACATCTTTGAAAATAAAATTCATGACGGTCTAATTTGAATGTTCTGCAACTTTCCTAAATGTGAATTTTCTCAGTAGGACAATTAATACCTTTTACTTGCTTTGCAGTGAATAGAGAAAGAAAAACCTGCTTGACAGTGGTAAAGCTTGCCCGGAGCATCATCGTTGAAATGCATATGATTTTTAAAAATGTTTTTAGCTCTCCTTGAACCACACAAATCGATCTGTTTTCTGTTGCGGTTCAATTCCCGGAGTCAGCAGTTTTGGCCACAGGTGCAGAAAAGGAGGAAGGATGGAGGACCTTAGCAACTGAGAAGCTGGAGCAGAGCGCCATGGAAACGGGTTATAGATCCACGCAGACCCGAGTCCTTCCTCCTCCTGCTGTCCTGGGACTGTGCCCGCCTGCTGGCAGGTGCTGCTCTGGCATCTTGGCAAGAACACGTCCCCTGCTTGGGGATCCAGGCAGCACGTATTTTCGGAGGCACCCTGGTCTGAAGGTCTAAAGACCAAGTCTCCATCCTGTTAATAGCGAGCTATGGGACTTTGCCAATTCATGGAAACGCTCTGTTCCTCAATTACACTATCTAGAAAATGAGGTGTTAGAGGCTAAGGAATATTTTCCTGATTCTCCAGTAATATTTCTGCACATACTTTCCTTCAGTATTAAAGGGATGACTACTAGAAAGCAGTACTTTTTAGCCAACACACCAGAATTCTTTCATCTAAATTGTTCTGGTTTCTTAATAACCATCAGACTTAACATATTTCACACTCGATCTGTAAGAATTGTTAGGAATTGCTAAGGAAAATAATTTTCTATCATGTTAGGTATTCGATGGAGCATTTTTTAGAACAGTTGGTTATGAAGGAGACACACTCAAGCTGAGGTTTTGCAATCCTCACTTTTTGGTGGTTTTCCCTCACTTGCTGCCAGCACGGTATCACATAGAGCACACACCCTCTGTGATGGTAACAGCGAGAACTGCAAACTGTGTGGTCAAGTGTGCTGTAGAATCGGCTGTGTGTGGCTTTGCAGAAATAAAAGAATTTTACTACCTGCAGTTTATGATCAGACATGTCTATAAAGAAAATCAAACCACATAGAGTTACCAACCGAAGTGAAATGAAATTGTCAAGGCGTAGAACTGTATAGACAAGATTTGAATCAGAGAAAGATATTTTGAGTAAAATACTGAATTTTATCACAAAGCATAACGTTTCAGTGACCTCACAGACCTTCTGAGATCTTGGCAGTTCTGTTACCCAGAAAAGGATATATGAGGTGGCACAAAAATCTCAGGTGTGTGTAGGACAGGTGAGAGTCACAGGTGCTTCTTGCCCTTCAGAGCCTCCCCCTTCCTATTCCTTCCCCTCCTTCCCTCCTCCTCCTACTTGACTCTTGGCCTTGGGGCCTGAACTCAGAGTGGCAGGTGAGCAGTGAAGCATCCTCAGGTAGAGCCAGACCCCCCAACCCTGTTCCCGACAGAGCAGCTGCAGCTCAGGCCTGGGCCGGACCATTTTCAGTCTGGGAAGAGAAGATGAAAGGTCAGATGACGAGGCTGGGGGGAGAGGGATTGCCATAAAATGGGGTTTATTTCTGGAGAGCAAGCGTTTTCCAGAAGCCTCCGGCTCCCTAAAACTTCTCATTAACAACCACAAACCCCTTCAGCAGTAATTTTCGAAGCGTCATCACTTTTGCTGTTGCATCACTTTGGAGTCACAGTGCATCTCTGACCCGCGGTGGCAGGGTTGGCCTGACAACCCTCACCTCCTGCACTGGGCTCAGCTTATAATTACTCTGGGCTATTTTCAAACCTGAAAACCACCCTCAACAATTTCCCACCATCGAGGTTATTAAAAGGGATGTGGCAGCGGCCCCAAACGCATTTCTTAAATTGGGTACCTAAGTACTTTGAGCAGTTATCTTTAGAATAAGGGTGTATCTTCCCAAAGTTACTACCTCTAAGGGAACAAATCTCAGATGTTACCTTATCCTTGGGACAGTGATCGGTTACCTATTCCAATATGTCTAGACTCAGGTTTACCTGTTACATCTAGTCCTGGAGAGTGTATTTTAAATGTACTGCTGATCTTCCAAAGAGGGAAAAGATGCTAGTCAAACAAACTCTGTTTAGAATAACTTTGCAACATAATCATATTTTATACATTTGAATATGTATATAATGTATCTTCTTTAAAAAAAGGTATTTGAAGTGTGGTCTTAATGGTCCATTGGTGACTGTGTTTCTTCCCATCACTCTTTAAAATATTCATCTGATTTTGGCCGACTTTTCTTGCCCCTACCCTGTTATTCATTTCCCAGACTCACTAGAACTCACAGTGATCCAGGTCTGTCCACGTGCCCAGGCCTTTCTATCTGAAGGCAGCACTGGCTCTGGTTTACCCCAGTGTCAAAGGAAGCTCATGTCTGGTTTTCTGTGGATTTGTGTCTTGTGATCACTTCTGACGTGCTTGCTTTCTAGGTTTCTTTATTGGCTGTTGCCCAAGAGGAGTTTGACAATGTTTAAAAGTCTTATCTTGAAGTTCTCTAAATGTCAACATTTACATTTTCCCACCTGTGAATTCCTGGTTCAGCTATCGGCACTGCGTCCATCTCAATTTTCAATAAAAACATAAGATATTCTTTTGTTACCTAATTTCTTCTTTCTACTTAAATATTAAGCAACATGGGAGGCAAACATAAGAGAGAGATTTTCAGGTTATCTGTGCGGTCTGCAGCTTGGAGCTGTCTGGTCACTGGTTTTCGTTCTCCCACGCTCACTAGATCCCTCTGTACCCACTGCTGGTGGTGTGAGGGCCTCAGCCCCTTGGGTTCTTGTTTCCAGGGTGACAACAAGCTACTAGGTGTTCATTCAGGGTCCTTGTGGTTTATTCACTCATTCTCAGTGTGTACTTCAGTATGGTTGCTTCGTAAACACACCCACCATTTAGCATCACTGTTCTTGTGTCTTCTTGGTATTTGTTCCACGATGAACATATGTTTGCTTCCTTTTCAACGTTTCTCTCTAGAGGGCATCACAGGTACCCATCTGACAAGTGGCTATGTAAATATAAAGAGTGGCTGTCTCTCGCCAGGTGGAGGTTCAAACTTCATAGACTCTCAGATGTGAGGTACCCCAGACATAGCTCAGCACCCCCCCACCCACGGTTACCCAACCAAACCTGGGTCTGCTTGCCCCACATGCAGCAAAGCCGATCCGCTGACATGGTTGTGGTCAAGGAAAGTATAGTGTTTATTGCAGGTGCCGAGCAAGGAGAATGGGCAGCTCGGGCCTAAAAGATCCGAAATCCCCCCTCCCCCACATGGCTTTCAGGGAAGGGAGTTTAAAAGCAACATTAAGGATGAGGGTCACAGGGTGTGTGATCAGCTCGTGGACCTTCTTCTGATTGGTTGATTGTGAGGTAATGGGGTGATGTTTTGGGAATCTCAACCTTCTGGTTCCAACCAGTCTGGGGTCTGCATGCTTGTGGTCAGCGTGTAGTCACCATCCTCCACCTGGTGGGGGTCTTAGTTTCTATAGAATATCTTAAAGATATGCATCAGGTTATAACAACCTATATCCCTTCAGGAGGAACTAGGATAATAAGGTGACTTTATTCTCCTAATAATGAAGTGTTTGAGCCTGCTCTTTGGAACTTGGGAAACACCAAATAAGAAGTAGGGGACGTTGAGGGGCTGGTACCCAGGAAGAACCCTGCAGGGTTCTGTTTCAGTTTCAGTCCCTCCTTTTCTTTGATTCTCCTCAATCCTTAGGGGAACAGGGATGGGACATAAAGGGAATGAGGTTTTGGACAGAGAGATTCATCACACAGTCGTCAGGGGACTCGGTTTTAGGCGGACTCGTTTTCACTCCCCCCATCTTCCCTCAGTAATAACCAAGTCCCCACCTCCTCTCCTTCCTCCAGCTTCCAGAACTTTTCCAGGGACATGGACTTGTAGTCATAGGGCCGGGTCCAGCCTTTGCTGACCTCACTTGTCACTGGTGATGAAGACAAATTTAGGGAATTTCCTGGTGGTCCAGTGGTTAGTACTTGGCGCTTTCACTGCCGACGACTCGGGTTCAATCCCTGTTCGGGAAATTAAGATCCTGCAAGCTGTGAGGCGTGGCCAAAAAAAAAGAGACAAGTTTCAAGGTGGGTGGCTTCCCTGAGCCTCCATTTCCCCATCTGAAAAATGGCAGAACTCACATCTATCTCAAAACGACAGAAAGAAGTAAATGAAATGATGTCAGCCAGGCCCCTGGCTGCACCTGGCTGACAAATTGAGGGCCAACCCACTGCCCTGCCGCTTTTCCTTTCTCTCCCACGTGTCTGGGCCTCTCCCCACCGCCTGCCCTCTGAGCACTATGCGCTGACATTGTCTTGGCTGCTCTGACTCAGAGCCTCGAGGATTGGAATGCCTCCCGGGGTACCTGGTGTGAACTGGGCAAAAACCTGTTACCAAAAGGAGGGTGATTCTGAGGGCGGGGATTCAGTGACTGATGAAGATAAAATACACCAGTTCTGTTTCCAGCCAGGGTGCTAAAGTACGTTTTCTGAGGAGCTCGTGGTGTTTTAAATTCAGTTATAATTCTTTAAAGTGATCTCTTAGTAAAATACACAAAGTGTAGGAAGGAGGGTGGATTCGTCTTCAACAGTGGTCTGTGTGGACAAAGGTTACTGAGCAGTGAACTGTCTCAGGTTTGCTCTGTGGTGATATAGGTGGTAAACTTGTTTTCATTCTTATTAGATTTCAGAGTTGTACGGCTAACTCTGTATTTCTTGGTTGATTTTTTTTTTCTTATTGTTATTTCAGACACAGAACTTAATGATGATAAAATGTCTTATATTTTAAGTTGTGGAAATCTTAACTTTCCTACTGAATTGTGATTCTTGCAATATTTGAATTCTGTGAACATTTTCCCAGTTTGAGATTTAATTGATAACAACCAGATAATTTCATAAGAAACGAGGTGGAGTTGAATGATCCCCTTTGCCCTTAGGACGTGGTTCAAGTTGAGTATGTTAGGTGTCAAACTCAGCTCCAAAGCGCAGGTTTTGAGGATTCTTTGAGGATGGCTTACTTAGTTGGATAGATATAATAATTATGGTTTCTTGATTTCAACATTTTTTAACAATGAAGTAAGGATGAATGATTTTCTGCTAGTTGTTAAGTGAGCCAAGTAGTGAGAATTCAAAAGTGGTACAAGAGACTATCCTATTTTGTGCAATGAAAAAAAATTCCAAAACATGATACAAATGTGAGTCTCTGTGCTTATCTGTAATATAAAAATTAATAATTTTGTAATAAATGGAAAGACATTAAGCAGAGTAAATAAATACTTTTCAGTGTTTAATTAATTATTTAATCTGATGTCCTGAGGATATTCAAAATTCCTTGAGGGCGTTGAGAAAATTTTCATGTAATAATGCCAAAATTCCTGCTCAGAAGAGCGTTTTCAATTATGGGTCATGTAAATTTCTAGTACTTTGGGCAGTGGGCTGTGCTATTTTAGCCCAACTCCTGATACAGTTAGAATGAGTTTATGATCATGAGTTATACGAAGTTCTGATTTAATTGCCCCGAGGTTTGAAGCTACCTTTGCAGTTCCACTAGTGTCTTATACAACATATTATGAATTCCACGGCGGAACTTGCAGACATATTACAAATGTAGGATCCTACTAATTTCTAGGAAGGGATGTTAAGGGGTCATAAGCATCAGAGATCTCCTGTGATGTAGCAAAATCAGTGGAAAACTTCCCAAGGGCAGAGTTTGTTCTGAATTTGTTTATTAACATTGGTATATGTGATGGTTATCTACCTGCTGTTGGCCAGTTTCCCAACGTGGGAAAGTCATGAGCAAATAAACGAAGTAGAGCTTTGGATGTTTTGTCAGTGTGGAAAACAGCGATTTGTTAATTTAGACCTGATGCCTTCATTATAGTAAGTGATTGACACAACCAGGAAACTCAGAACACCCTTGCAGAAATCATCCATTTCTATCTCGTCATGGCCATTTCTCTGGATGGTTCCACGGGGAGTCAGCCAAGGCAGTCACCATGTAAAGGCTGCTGAGCATCTGCTTTGGAGCTGACCTCATCTGATCCCAGCTGTGCAGCCTGGATTCTGGGTGACGCTGAGGTGCCCTCTGCACCCCATTTCTCCCGTACGCAAAACGCGGTGATTAGAGGACCCATCTAATTGGCCTGCTAAGAGGATTACAATATGGCTGGCATATTTTAAACCTAAATATGTAAAATATCTAGAATTTATTTTATATCTTTTCTGTGAAAAACTTGAAGTACCTGAAATATGAAAAATTCTCCAGAATAGTTGATTGATTTATTCAATTTTTTTTTTTTTTTTTTTGCGGTACGCGGGCCTCTCACTGCTGTGGCCTCTCCCGTTGCGGAGCACAGGCTCCGGACGCGCAGGCTCAGCAGCCACGGCCCATGGGCCCAGCCGCTCCACGGCCCATGGGACCCTCCCGGACCGGGGACACGAACCCGTGCCCCCTGCATCCGCAGGCGGACCCTCAACCACTGCGCCACCAGGGAAGCCCTGATTTATTCAGTTTTTAATAAAATGTAATAAATGACTGCTTTGTGCCCCTGGCTGGGCTGGTGACCCAGGATGCAGAAGAAGCAAGTAGGACCCCTGGTCCCCCATCCCAGGCACCCTGCGCTCTCTGCTCCTTGTTCTTACAGCTCCCCAAAGTACGTGTTGAATCTTATTTTTTGGAGGAAAATACTTCCCATGCCTCTGGACAGTCCCTTCCCCACATGCCGGCCACACTGATCGCTTTAACACTTAGATCAGATGTCACTCCTCCGCTTAAAACCTCCAGCACTTCCTTGCTTAGAAAACAAACGCTAAATCCCTAATGCAGCCAGTGGAGCTGTGGCCCCTGCATCTCTGACTGCACTGGGATTATTTTATTTCTCGATGCAGCTGTTTTTGCTATCAGGCCTTTGCCCTGGCTGTTTGCTCCAAGGCACAGCCTTCCCCCAGGGTCCAGCCTAAATGTCACCTGTCAGGTGACACCTAGACACCCCCCTCCCCCCACTCACTGCCACGTCACACCTCCTCATGGTCTCCCCGGTACTTGGCACTGGCTGGTTCCTTTCATGGCAGTGAGTTTGCCTCTCACCCCCTCAGTTCCCTGCCCCCCGATGCTCCGACTTCAGCATCTCCAGTGGGGCCCTGCCTGTGGCCAGCACACGAGTTCAGTTCATTACGGTAACGCGTACACAACAATGGAAACGGCGTCACACACTCATCTACTCCATCTATTTCTGTCTCAGTTTCCTTACCTGTAAAGTGGAGGGAGGGAGTACCTCCCTCATAGGGTGATTGGAGAATTTTAAAAAAAATTAATGTATTTAAAGTGCTGCTAACATAGTATTTGACACATAGTAAGCATTTAATAAATAGAATTGTGATGACGTTGATCTCTCATTGATTCATTCAACAGTCATTGATTGGTCAACCAATACAGCTAGATTCTGGGAAGACAAAACATGTATGAGGCATGGTACCCGCCCTTGGGAACCTCCTTGAACTCTAGGTAGCCCAGATTCGCTGTCTTATGAGGATGACCCACAGAAACATGCTAACTGTGCCCATCAGGTTGTGTACGTTGAGTGATGGGGGAGGGGACCAAGAAACTGACCCCAATGTAGGAAGGTTAGTCCCCAGTGTGTGGACACGGCTCCTGATAGGCCCCGAGCACACTGAGATGAGTCCCTGCCAGCCGGGAGCCCACGGTCTGCCGCAGGCCAGTGAGATGAGCCTGGGGTGGGTTTAAGGCTGAGGAGAACAAGGTTGCAGGGATCAGCCTGGCTCGTAATAGCCCACCCCTTACCACCAAGTCCCATTTTCAGAAAATGATGTAATAAAACTGTGACTGAAGAACACTTTTGTTGACACTTCTGGGAATGTTTACCTTAAAGCAACGGGACAAGGACTTGAGCCAAAGAGACAGATGTCGAGCGTGGAGGTTGAGGGTGGGTGACCTGCTGGAGGCTGCTGTGGGCTTAGATGGAGACGGGGCCTCCAGCCTCTCCTGAGGGCCTCAGGGCAGGGCGGCCGCAGGTCCTGGGTGAGTACCTATGGAAAGCTGGCGTATTGAGGGAGTAACTAGAGTCACACATCCTTTGATTTGGGGTGAGGACAGTACCCCATGGGTAAGACCAGATGCACTTCCTGTCGGCTGCATCTTCCCTCTGAAATTGTGTCGTTGCCCTAGAGGTTGAAATAGCAGCAGATGTGACTTGCTCTGTTCATATCGCTCTTGGCTTATCTTATCTTAGACGAGGCTGGCCGCTTCGTCCAGTCAAGTCGATGAAAAGCCAGTGCTGGCAAAGACATCTAAACACTTCAGAAAATCTGCTCAGAGAAAGGACCCAAAGCTGCTGCCAGCTGGAGCTGGAAGGCTGTCCTCTCCGGAGCTGGTGTCTCTTTTTCTGGCCTAGAGCTTAATCCCAGCCTTGAAGTTTCTTTCTTTCTTTCCTTGTGGTTACAAGAGGACTTTGTAACACCAGAAGGCTCTTTCCTGAAGGGTGGTCCTGTATGTAGGATGGAGCGTGTTACGGTTTCCTCAGACGTTGGGAGGAAATGATGCAGCCCCTAAATGAGCTGTGCTGGCCTTTCAGCTTTAAACACGTGCCTTGTCAGCTAACAGAGCCATCACTGTCTATGTGATGGGAATGACTTATTTCCTTCCTCAAGTATCTTGAGGTAATGGAAGAAGTTGGATTTTAAAAGTATTGAAATGTCAAATTCATCTTGCAAGCGCTGTGGTGATGCTGATGCCTGATAACTATGTTTCTTATCTACAGACATGTCCCATTTTATAAAACCATTTCATACACTTTTACACTGTAAGCCCAAGAAAGGCAGGGACTGTGGTTTCCTTTGTCACACAGTGTTCCACCCCCTGGAGCTCTGGGTGCCTGGCAGGTGGAAGACTCTGTGTCTGTGTGCCTGTGTGGACGGGCCTGTAGGTGTGAATATGTGCATGGAAGCAGTCTTTCTCTCTTTTAATACTTGCAAGTGCTCTGTGAAATAGATATTACTACATTGATGGTATATATATATGTGTGTGTGTACACACACACACACACACACACACACACACACACACACTGGAATACTACTCAGCCATAAAAAAGAATGAAATAATGGCGTTTGCAGAAACATGGATGGACCTAGAGATTGTCATATTAAGTGAAGTAAGCCAGAGAGAGAAAGACAAATATTTAACATATGATATCACTTATATGTGGAATCTAAAAAAAAAAAAGATACTAATGAACTTATTTCCAAAAGAGAAAGAGATTCACAGACATAGAAAACAAATTTATGGTTACTGAAGGGGAAGGGGGGAGGGATAAATTAGGAGGTTGGGATTAACATATACATACTATAATATATAAAATAGATAATCAACAAGGACCTACTGTATAGTACAGGGAACTATACTCAATATTTTGTAATAACCTATAAGGGAAGACAATCTGAAGAAGAATATATCAATATATATAAATACATATCTATGTATAACTGAATCTCTGTGCTGTACACCTGAAACTAACACGATATTGGAAATGCACTATACTTCAATAAAAGAAGAATATTTTAAAAAGAATATGAAAAAGAATATATATATGTATAACTGAATCACTGTGTTGTACACCAGAAACTAACACAACATTGTAAATCAACTATACTCCAATAAAATAAATTTTTAAAAAAGAAATACATATTACTACATTGAATTGACACTCGAGGAAATGGAAGGCGGAAATAGCTTTTGTGTGAGAAAATGACAACTCAGAAAAATTAAGTAACTTTTTTTGTAACTTTTTAAGTAACTCAGTGAGTACTGACTCGCATAAATGCTCCCAGTCTGGATTTTTCCTCCTATTTTCTCCATTTCTGCCAGAGTGATGACCTTTTTAAACTGGACACTGACCGAGTGCAGCCCAGTGCATAAATCGTAGCATTGTTTTTGGATTCAAGGGTGTCATTTATTCTGAGGGGGTGGGTGAAAGGGTGGCTTCCCTGCTGGATTTTCCTGACTCTGCCAACAGGAAGGACTGTGCTGTCACGCCCCTGAGGGTCTCATCCCGGGGACCTGCCCCGAGTCAGTCTTCTGCTGACGCCCTGGTGCTCATCCTGGCTGCGGTCGAGAGGGGCTGGTGGAGAGAGGTCCTTGAATCAAGGAGCGAGGTGGAGCTTCCTTGATTCCCCGTCTGCTTTGGAACCCTTGTCCTTAGCTGCTAAGGTGTGAGGCGTCCAGCATTCTGCCCGTTTCTTCATGGGACATCTGTGCACCAAGGTGTGTCCTGCAGGTTTTTTCAGTGAGCATTTTTGGATTGTTTTTTTCTATTGCACAGAACTCTAGAATGTTATATTCTGTTGCTGTTCTGTTTCTAGGGCCTGACCCCATAAATGATAACTTGAGTCTCACAGAAAATGCAGAGAGGAACTAGGGAGGGAATTCATTAATTCCTTGTCTTCATTTATGCTGGGTCCTCAGGTGGCAGCCTTCATGATCCTCCAGGAATAGAAAGTTGCCGAGTGATCTGGTCCCACGTGTAGGCGAGCGTTGGGGTCTTTCACATGATCCCCTGCAGTCACCCGGAAATGTCCCCATCCGTTTATGCCACAGATACGTGGTGGAGATGCCCACTGTCTGCCAGGCACAGTGCTTGTTTCCTGTGCTTACCTGCGATGATGTGTTTATCTTTACAGTAAAGGAGGTTGCAGGTCTCTGCCTTGTGTAGAGGTGAACCTATATCAGTTTACGTTCTGGAAAATGAAGGGATTCATTCCTCGGCATTCAGTAGTCAGGCTTTAAGCTGATAAGAAGGGGTCTCTACTAATTCACCTCATTTAGTGAAATTTTACTTATCTAGAAATCAAAAAGCTAGAGGCAGATTTTTCTCTCCTGGAATTAGCAAGTCTTCATCTCATTGGAAAGTGTTCATGATGGAAGCACCTCTCTCTCCTGCTCTAAGTTAGTTAGCATTTATTGGATGGGAAAACCAAGTGTCTCAATGAAAGACTGATACTGTGTGTGCTTGCTTTTAAAAAAACCCCACACATTTTATATATATTGATCAACTTTAATTCTCAGGAAATTAAATGATTAAGACTTATCTTGTTTGTTTTAAAACTCCAGTATCTAAAGGTTTTACAAAAACAAACCACCAGTTTATTAGAATGAGCCTTCTGGCTGCTCTTGGATGAAAAAAATTTTATCCAAGGATCTTGTGGACAAATCTTGCTGAATTCAGGGACAAGCTCTTTGCGGCTTTTCCCTCCTCATTTATGTCACTGATGAGTTTCACCTCATTATTTTTATTAATAGAAAAATATACTTGTGAATAATTAGTTTGAAAAATTTATTTCAGAACTTGGGTTTGTTTTCTATGCAGTACTGCTCCTAATTCCCATGTTGTTTGTTCTAAGATAAAAGGGGCAGCCATATGAGATGGGAGGTGTGTGTGAATAGTTGTTCTTGGGCTGGAATTTAGAGGAAGGAAAATTATAATTTTAGTTTTTCAGATAAAATTTGTGAAATAAAATCCTCAGTGGTGGCATTCATTTCCATTTCATGTGGGCTGTAGGAGGCTACCAAACGATTCTTGGCTAATTAAGTCACGACTTTTGGAAGGTAAATCTTGATAATATCTGTCCAGGGTGCTGGAAAAGTTACAAAAACCTTAAGTGAGACTGAAAGAAGTCTTCTCATTTGATGCATGATTTTATAGTGAAGTTTGTACATTCAATTCACATTATACTTGAGATGGGTAATTGAAGAGAAGGAGAATTTATCTACAGATCAATGAGATGACACCCATGTTTTGGTTGTGGGAATCTACGAAAATGTCCTCTCATTGCTGGATCTAAGGCTGTAATGGAGATGGTGTTTACTGCTTCACTACATTTGGTATCAGAGAAGCCTTTGACCTTTCAGTCTGTAAAATCTTTTGGAATGAAAAGGAAAGACCATCCAAGAGAAGTCTGAGAAAGTTTGGGGAAGCAGGAACAGTCACTGAGGAACCTGAATTCCTCAGACGTGTGAGAATGAAACCATCCTCCATCAGCTTTACTGATTCAGGGAAGAAGTAGAGTTGACGTGATGTTTTGCTGAATTTTGTGTGCTTAATATAACTTTATATTTCTTCATAAAGGTGATTTGTTCAAATTAAATGATTTAATTTGCAAGTATTTGTCATTTAAAAAATATGCAGGTAAATCATGAACAGAAAAGATATATTCTCTCTCTGACCACAGGTCCCCAAGCTATAGATGCCATAGAAATAGGAACATGGCCTCGCAGAGGTAGGTGCTTGATTCACGTTTCCGTGAGTGTCTTCAGAGCCCTGCCGTAGATGATAATGGTACAGCATGAGATTTGAGTTTGATTCGGGCATCTAGAATTTACGTAAGGTGCTGATAGTTCTTTGAAGCTTTCTTTTTTAAAAACATTTATTCTTTTTAAGGTTTGGAGTCACAGGCTGCTTGGCAGTCTTTTAAATCGTTGGTGGGGGGAATCAGCTATTTATTTTCCTACCTGGTGATGCTCTCTGCCCTCTTTCCGCCCCCCCCCCACGCCCTGCCCCTTCCCCGGCCCAGAGCATCTAGCCTAGTAGGTACTCAATAAAATGTTTTGTTTTCTTTCTGCTGATTTCCCAAGAGGGAATCATTTGGCATTTCTGGCACTTTCCTGGGTGGGGCAAGCGTTTGTCCTGTTTAAATGGTGAGGAGCCTGGCTTCCCTCAGGATGTGGAGCATGCAGGGAAGAATGTTTAGCTAACAGTGTAAAGCAACAAAACATGTCTTTTCGAGGAGAACCCGTTTTGTGGTAAATATTTTTCATTAAGAGGATGCCACTGAACCTGCACTTGGGTTGTGGAGGTGTGGTCTCGTTGGTGCTTTGTAAAAGATGTGAAGTTTAAAAGAGGCTGGGTTATTTAGTAACCAGGTGTGACTTGGTGTAATTCTGGCTCGGTGGTAACCATGGCTGGTGGTCATTTGACCATGGATGGGTCTGGACTGCTGACCGTCATGACCCCGATGATGGGGAGATTTAGTGCCCTGTGCACTTCTGACTGGTTCTGTTGGATGTAGTCTGATTATCCTGATTCCAAATTAGAATGTGGAGCAAACCTGACCTCCAGACTTACATTTTGATTACCAAAACCACCCCAATTTTATGAAGTATCAACTTGCTAGTAATTTCAGGCCGTGGTTGATTTTTCATTGCATTCAATTTCATACAATTGTTTATTTACTGTTAGAAACTCTGAGACTTTAGTATCTTTTAAGTTATAGAAAGGAAGGTTGTTTTGAAACAGTCACCTGCTACATTTACTCCCCCGGCTTGATCTGGAGCCGGCAGGATAAGAGGCGGTGTTCAGTGTGTCTGGCATGGAGAGCGGGGTTCAGCTACACTCAGGTGGTCCAAATGCTGCATTGATGTTCGAGAACCAAGTTCTTATCTTCTGCCTATTCTGCAACTCTGCTACCTTCATATTTCATTGTTAATATAACCCACAGAGGCCAAATTAGCTTTTAGCAGAGAAAGTCGCAAATACAGTTCTTTCAGAACATAATTAGGCAAAGAGAGTCATCAGTTGATTTTTTAATTGAGCCGCAACAACTTGGTTTTATTTGTAATCACATACTAATGTTTGTTCTATTGCTTCCCCCTTACCCCATCCACCCAAAGAACTATTCTTTTCATCTTTTTAGTATTGTTATAAATCACTCTCCTGGCTTCCTCCTCACTCCCAGTTAACAGGTTCTACAAGGCAAACTGCAGTTATGTAACTATGTGACATGATACAAGTTTCCCTAGGGATAGATTTATATGGTTCATTTGTGGTCAAGGTGAAGAGTTAAAAATCCTCCTGTAGATCACTGTGTTTCTTGCCCTGGGTCTCACTTTGCCTGCAATGATATCTATTGATAAGATACTTATTGAACTGCAGATTCTTCCAACAGAGTTGGATGCTGAAGTCTCTTCTTGATCTGATGGGTGAGTGGTTTTTATTTGACTAATTCTTTTTCTTTTGACTAATTCTTTGTGTTCAAGACTCACTGTGAAACAATGTACCCAGCCTGAATTTGTATCAGTGATTCATCCTTAAGGAACCATCTTACAATAAAATGAGGGAATGTAAGGCATCTGTCATACCTCTCATTCTGATTCTTGATGGTATTTTTTTTTCTTTTTACATTATTTCTGTTATGAAACATTCTGGTGTTGTTTGGCATTTGAATGAGATCCAAAGGTTAGGTGCAATCGATCGCATCTTACTATTTTGTCTGATGTTCTAATGCTGTTTGGGAGAGTTTGTTCTCATCTCAGTTCAACTGGAGATGAATGATGCTACCAAATCTTGGTGTTCTTGCTCAGGCATCTCAATCAATTGTACAGTGAAATAAAAAGGGAACAGGTGTGGAAGAGGACAAGCCTTGGACAGTACCTGCACCCCAGAACCCTAGAGAGGAGGGTTGGACAGTAGTTAAGATCGTGAACTGGGGACCACAGCATTTGAGTTCATGTCTGGCTGGGCGACGTGGGTACACCTTGCCTCAGATGTGCCCGTTTGCAGTGATGACAGTGCCTGGAGAAATAATTTACACAAGTAGAACGAGCAGACGATGCACTCGCAGAGGTAAAAGGAAATGTCAGTTCTGTGAAATGTGTCAAGAAGTTTATGCGGATTGAAGGAAATATAAAAATTTTTACATGTGTGCTGACAACATAAACTTTTAGCCATCCAGCTGGGAAATAAACAGAAAGCTTAGTATTCTGGGTCAAAGGAGGAGGAGCTGAGATGCTGCTCTTGGGAAGGTCTTTGAATGCAGGCTCTGTATCCCTTGGCGTTGGGGCAGCGGTGTTGAGCACGGATTGCCTGTGGAATTCAGTCTTTTGAAAGCAGAGGCACTGACTTCATGTTCCTCTTGGACCTGGTGATGCTCCTTCTCATGAATACTGACACCTGAAGAAGAAGCCCATTGATCCCACAAACCCTTCCCACCCTTTTTGAAAGGTTAGTTGGGTCTTTCAAGTAGATGCCATGTTTTGATTTCATAGACACATATCCAAAGGGAAATTTTCTTTCTGTCTCAACTAGAAATACTTAAATTCTTAGACCTTGGAAGCAATTTTAAGACTTAGTGACGTAGGTGATGAGTAAAATGTAGGGAGAGCATTGTAAACAAAACTTGTATTGTTGGAGGATTCCCAAAGATTAAAATGTGCGCTCACCAACCAGTCAGACAAATCCTTTGCGTTGGCTCTTTACAGATCACCCTGTGGACTGGAATAATTATTTGTGGTGCCCTTAGATGGTGATGTGCTCAATACAATCATTAACTCATCTAAGTTCAACCAGGTTGAGTCTTTAGGTCAACTTAGCTGATCAGCACCTGTTTCCTCTTGAATTCTGAAGATTTTCACATTTGAAAACCTCCTTGGCTTTTGACCAGAACTCCTTTAACTTTAGGTATCATGTTTTCTTCCACACGGAAAATAATTTGTGATCCAGTACCACGGGGCTGGAAAAGAAGTTTGCAAATTTTATTCATGCACACCCAAGGAACAAATCAATCAAGCATTACAGAGGTGCATTTTCATGCTTTCTGGAAACTGCCTTCTTAAAGTTTCTCTGTACATCCTCTACCAGCATCTCTGAGGCTCAGAGGAACTTGGCCCTCATGGGAACCCCACACTCTTGGAAGTTTCTAAAATTGGATACTAAATAGGACATGGAAGGCCATATTGAAGGCATTGCTATACTCTGGACACTAGTCATTTTTTCACTTTCATAATTCTTTTAAAATCTGTTATGATAAATGTTGGAAAATAGCAGTTATTACAGACAGCTGCTGTATTTTCTTTTTTTTTTTTGCGGTATGCGGGCCTCTCACTGTGGTGGCCTCTCCCGTTGCGGAGCACAGGCTCCGGACGCGCAGGCCCAGCAGCCATGGCTCACGGGCCCAGCCGCTCTGCGGCATGTGGGATCTTCCTGGACCGGGGCACGAACCCGTGTCCCCTGCATCGGCAGGCGGACTCTCAACCACTGCGCCACCAGGGAAGCCCCCAGCTGCTGTATTTTTATAGGGTACTTTCTTAAGCTTATTATGTTTACTATTCAGCTCTAAGCACAGCGAAAATACTTTTCCTTTCAACCAATTATGTTTCCTCCTAATATAGGTCTGAGAAGTTCATCCCAAACCAATGACAAAGTGAAAATATCTATTGACAGTGCACTCCTTAAAGTATTTTGGAGAGTTACCTGTGGTTTTCTCCATATTCATGTATTTTGTGCATAACTGTGACATAACATGTATGTAAATTTTGCATTCTCCTGTTAGTCTCACATCATAATATTTCTATTTTGTCACTTAGTCTTCATAATTATTATTTGGATGTCTGTTTACTGTTATCGTGAGTTAAATACCAAGCTTATTTAACATTTCCTTATTTTGGACATTTAGAATGTCTTTAACTATTTTTCACTTAGAACAGTGACAGAAAGCCTTTCTTTTTTTTTTTTTTTTTGTGGTACGCGGGCCTCCCACTGCTGTGGCCTCTGCCGCGGAGCAACAGGCTCCAGTCGCGCAGGCTCAGCGACCATGGCTCACGGGCCTAGCCGCTCCGCAGCATGTGGGATCCTCCCGGACCGGGGCACGAACCCGTGTCCCCTGCATCGGCAGGCAGACTCCCAACCACTGCGCCACCAGGGAAGCCCTTTCTTTTTTGACCTTAAAGGGGTTTAGGAGGTGCAGCATGGGTAGAGATAAACATAAACAAGGATTCTCATTCTTCTGTGACAATTCCTTAACTTACTCTGTAGACTGATTTAAGCTTAGGAAGCACTTACAGAACTTAATTATCAATTACCAAGTGTGTAATAAGTGAACATACTTTAAAAAATTTCAAACAGTTTAAACATGAGCATTTATTTCTGAGTTCCATGTCCTGAAAAGTGCTCATTCAACGGACCGTGAGTCTTAAATAACCCAAAACTTCAAAGCCCTTAACTGTTATGTAGAAAACAATTGATGATTAACCTGGAGGACATTCTCTTTTGGGAGAGACAGAAGGATAAGAGGAAAAGAAGCTGTCTTGGTAGTTATGAATTTTTATGTTTACCTGTATCAATAACTACATGTAGGTGATATCAAGACTCCTGACCTATTTAGCTCAAGGTCAAGCTAATTGCATCTCTGTTGTTGATTAAATAGCTAAGTCCAAGTTCTGACAGATTTAGAAATGGTCTGTGAGCTTCTTTGAGCTTCTAGCCTTATCTAACTCTTGGTGATAATTTGTGATAATCCGTGAACATTTTTTATGTTCAGTAGGGAACAGTACAGCCCCGTTGTTGGTGGTGGCCAACTTCGTTTTACAGCTAAGTGGGAAAGAAAATAACAACCCCGTTTTGATTGACATTGGACAAAAAACAGACAACCCTGAAGTGGAATGAACCTATTTTAACCAACTGAAGCTACCATGACGAATTGTAACAGGATTTTATTTTATTTCATACAATTTTATATATATATATATATATACACATACCTATATATACACATAAAATATATATGTATATACATGTACAATATATACATACAATATAAAATATATACATATGTATGTACATGTATGTGTATATATACATATACATACACACACTTCAGAATTTTGCTGAAGTATTCAACTCAGAATTTTGCTGCTTCAAATATTTTAAAAAGCTCTTGGAGGGGCTTCCCTGGTGGCACAGTGGTTGAGAGTCCGCCTGCCGATGCAGGGGACACGGGTTCGTGCCCCGGTCCGGGAAGATCCCACATGCCACAGAGCGGCTGGGCCCGTGAGCCATGGCTGCTGAGCCTGCGCGTCCGGAGCCTGTGTTCTGCAACGGGAGAGGCCACAACAGTGAGAGGCCCGTGTACCGCAAAAAAAAAAAAAAAAAAAAGCTCTTGGAGTTTCTTGACATTTATGAAGACAGCGGGTCTTGACTTTTGAAACAACACCGTCAGCATCATCTCAGATTTGCTAGAAATGCAAATTCCAAGCCCCGCCTTGGACCCACAGGTCAGAACCTCTGAGGTAGACACCTGAGATTTGCCAAGGGCTCCAGGTGATTTGAGAACCATTGCACTAAGGTAAGCATGGCCAAAGTTTTCTTATCGCAATTGGGAACTTTTAAGATGAGAAAAGTTCTCTTTTAAAAAATTGAGATATAATAGACATGTAACATTATGTTCGTTTCAGGTGTACAACATGATGATTTGATATTTGTATATATTTTGAAATGATCGCCACAGTAAGTCTAGTTAACATCCATCACCTCACTTAGTTGCACAGTTTTTTCAGGTGATGAGAACTTTTAAGATCCACTCTCTCAGCAACTTTCAAATATGCAATACAGTATCATTAACTGTGGTCACCATGCTGTGCATTCCAGCCTCAGGACTTATTTTTGTTATAACTGGAAGTTTGCACCTTTTGACTCTCTTTGTCCATTTCACCCACCCCCAGCCCCGCCTCTGGGAACCACCAATCCATTCTCTGTATTGCTTTTTTTAAAATAAATTTATTTATTTTACTTTTGGCTGTGTTGGGTCTTTGTTGCTGCACGTGGGCTTTCTTTAGTTGCGGCAAGCGGGGGTTATTCTTTGTTGCAGTGTGCAGGCTTCTCACTGTGGTGGCTTCTCTTGTTGCGGAGCACAGGCTCTAGGTGTGCAGGCTTCAGTAGTTGCAGCACAGCTCAGTAGTTGTGGCTCGTGGGCTCTAGAGCGCAGGCTCAGTAGTTTGGCGCACGGCCTTAGTTGCTCTGCAGCATGTGGGATCTTCCTGGACCAAGGCTCGAACCCACGTACTCTGCATTGGCAGGCGGATTCTTAACCACTGCATCACCAGGGAAGCCCCATTCTCTGTATTGTTAGTTCTTTCTTGTTTTTGTTTTAACTTCCACATATACATGAGGCCATTTTTCTGTGAAAAATGCATCTAAAGTCGTTGTTAGTGTTTCACAATTTCATCAGGGTAAGAGAATTCAGAAATCATTACTTTAACATGAGATGAGGAAGGAATTTGTGGGAGGAATGCACATAGTTGAGATGGAGTAACAGTGGACAATGCATTTTTTTCTCACAGAATCTCAGACTCTATGACTTTAGGCACAAAAAGGTAATGGGAGGTGATTTGATGTCTATTTAGATACCTATTTTTTGTAATAGTAATAAAAAAATTTCCTTTTAGGGCTTCCCTGGTGGCGCAGTGGTTGAGAGTCCGCCTGCCGATGCAGGGGACCCGGGTTTGTGCCCCGGTCCGGGAAGATCCCACATGCCGCGGAGAGGCTGCGCCCGTGAGCCATGGCCGCTGAGCCTGCGTGTCTGGAGCCTGTTGCTCCGCAACGGGAGAGGCCACAACAGTGAGAGGCCCGCATACCGCAAAAAAAAAAAAAATTTCCTTTTAACTAGACTTTATTTTTTAGAGCAGTTATAGGTTCACAGCAGAGTTGAGCAGAAAATATGGAGATTTTCCCATGTATCCCTGTCCCCCCACTGTCAGCATCTAGCACTCAAGTGGTACATTTGCTGCAGTTGGGGGACCTACATTGACACATCATTGTCACCTAAAGTCCATAGTTTACGTTAGGTCACATTTTAAGAAACTAAATAATACATTAATTGTTAGAATGACTCTTTCTCTATTGTTACTGTATAACATGGTTTTCTAGATAAACTGTACATATTTCCCCCAAGAGAACTCACTTACGTTTTTGTAAAAATTGTTTAGAAAGTAAATCTTCTGAGACCATATAAATTTTGGTAAACTTACCCTCCCCAGCTACAAAAGTTCAATGTGAAAACATCTTTACACCAGTTAGAATATTTTTAGGTCTAAAATATGACTTGGATTTCAGTTTGATAGGAGAGGGATCTGAGGAGCTGGGGTTGTCATGATGCAAAGTTTGATTTATTTGCCCAACTTTATAAACAAAAGGTTTGAGTTGTCTATCTCTTACTAGGATTCAATAAAATTTTTCTTAATTAATTGGAAACAGTGCTCTGATATATTTCTGTGCCATGTATTTAGAAGGATTAAGTTTTCTGAAATACATTCCAACCACATGTTAAATATTTTCCTGTGCTTCTATGAAAATTCATTTTAATAGTGAATTTTAGAATGAAGTCATTTTATTCCCAGTTTAACTTAGTTTTTTCCAATATCAATAGGCCATTTAGTCATTTCATTTTTTTCTCATGGAATTTATGAAGAATAATTAAATGCTTTAATCAGAAACTGAGCCTTCACTCAGCACATGAAGTCATAACTTGATAGCATTTTATATTATGTGGGTGGGTAACTGCATATTTACTAAAATGCCTTTTTCTTTCCAGTGTTTTTATAGCATGTTTTTTTTCAATTCCAGATTACTTCAGCAGTACCAAATATTTCTGTCTTTATGTGCTTTTTTTCTCAACAGCCTTCCCTTTTCATAGTGTTTCATATACATTGGCCACCTGCAGTATTTTCTTTTAGATTTCCAGCCATTCTTGTTTATAATGTTGAAAATGTGCTATTATAGAGGCTCCTTTGCATCCTTTTGGGAGGAAGGCAAGGTGCATCTAAACAAACAATAAAAAGACAAGACAAGAGAGGGTAAGCTCAGGGAGCTCTGTACCTGAAGGTCAAGGAGGGGAGCCCTGGGGCTGGAGGAATCAGAGATGCGGTTCCTGCTTCCCTTAGCGTCTGGGCAGATTTAGGGTGGAAAGCAAGGCAGGCACAGGGGAGCTGACTCCGTGATTGCTTCTTAGAAAGAACCCCCGGGATGTGTTTTCTGCCCGTTCCTTTTGAGTGAAACCAACCCCACAGCCCTATCTGAGGAACCAGATCATGATTCCTTCCTGAGCCAAAGACAATGGTCCACAGGCTGCAACAAAGAGTGAAAAGGGCCCGAGGTGCCCGGGCAGAGTAGGGGTTGGGAGAGATACTCCAGAGGGGATGAGCTGGTGACAGTCTGACCTGAAGATGCCCTCTCTTTGGGGGTTTCTGTGAGCTGCACAGAGAGAGGAGGGTCACGTAGTAACAGGTGGCATTCTGAGGGAAGCTGAACTGTGTTTCTGGGTTTTTCACGAGGGCTTCTGGCCTTGGACTCGAGTGTCTGTGGCTCAGATGATCCCTTGTATGCTCTCATATTCTCTGGTAGTTTTAGGAAAATCCCTGGTACTGGAGGTAGTTGCTCATGCCTCTTGGTAATTGTGAGGGGTCCTGGAGTAACACAACTAGGGTCGTTGGCAGATAAGCTTGGAAAGTAGATTGAAAGGAGGTTTGGGTGCCTTGAGTGCAGGCTGAGGGATTTGGACTTTGTGTAGAGGAGGAGCCATCACGTTAGTGATAGAATCTCCCTCATCCTCAACATCTTCAGGTGGTATTTTAAGGCCATGTAATGCAGCCAGATGTGCGTAATGACTTATTCAAAGAGGCCCATACTTTTGGAAGATTATCAGCCTGGGATGGTGTCTGGTTACCTAGTGAAGCCCTTACATTAATGTAGCCGACTCCACTGTACGTCCGCAAAATTGTCATGGACTTGCCTTTGCTGGAGCTGTTGAACCACATGAATATCTCGCAAGAGTCAGGGGAATGGGGTGATAAATATTGAAAGAGGACGAGGCTAAGAAGTTATGTCTGAGAGGGTTGTGTGGTCGGGAACTCAGCAAGGAAGGCAGGACAACACCCAGCCTCCTGGGCTCTGTCCACTTCAGGCCTTGCGAGCAGGTCAGAGCGGGTGGTCCCAGAAAATGTGCTAAGGACATAACCTGTTTGCTCATATTTGGGTAGATTCTTCAGTGAAATACAAAACCCAATTCAAATTTCAGTAAGGAGAGACGTTATCCCAAGGATGATTGCAGTAGGGAGGATGCTCTGGCCATGAGACCTGCTAGCGTCTCAAAGATCAGGAAGGAAGGGCTTTGCTTTCATAGGGGGTAAACAAATAAGTGGGATGCAGGGCGCAATGGGACAGCCCATCGGTTTTCCCTGAGGTCAGTTTGCTCTCTGGAGCCTCTTAGGGAGGACTGTCCTGCTCCCAGGTGTCATGTCCAGGGCCCCGTGAGGAGGCTGTGACTACAGTTTGGTCAAGTCATGTCAGTGGGTATTTTGTCCTGATTGGTCAATGGGGACAATCAGTTCGCTAATAATTTATGAGACAAAGAATAGGAGCGTGGAGGGTCCATGTCTGGCCTTGTCCAAGGTAAACAAGGGGGCAGCCCTGAATCTCATCAAGTCCCAGGGAGAGAAGGCTCCTTTGCAGTGAGCTGTTTCCTGGAACACAAAAGGGGGCGGGTTCCCTTCTTTCTTTTCTTCCTTCCTTCCTTCCTTCCTTCCTTCCTTCCTTCCTTCCTTCCTTTCCCTTTCTTCCTTTCCCTTTCTTTCTTTTCTTTCTTTCTTTTCTTTCTTTCTTTCTTTCTTTCTTTCTTCCTTCCTTCCTTCCTTCCTTCCTTCCTTCCTTCCTTCCTTCCTTCCTTCCTTCCTTCTTTCTTTCTTTCTTTCTTTCTTTCTTTCTTTCTTTCTTTCTTTC